>NC_060183.1:39687144-39987144 GCF_021184085.1 Oncorhynchus gorbuscha | reverse complement strand
CCCTATCCCCTCCTCTCTTCTCCAGACCATTTCCGGAGACCTTCTCCCTTACCTCACCTCGCTCATCAACTTATCCCTGACCGCTGGCTACGTCCCTTCCGTCTTCAAGAGAGCGAGAGTTGCACCCCTTCTGAAAAAACCTACACTCGATCCCTCCGATGTCAACAACTACAGACCAGTATCCCTTCTTTCTTTTCTCTCCAAAACTCTTGAACGTGCCGTCCTTGGTCAGCTCTCCCGCTATCTCTCTCAGAATGACCTTCTTGATCCAAATCAGTCAGGTTTCAAGACTAGTCATTCAACTGAGACTGCTCTTCTCTGTATCACGGAGGCGCTCCGCACCGCTAAAGCTAACTCTCTCTCCTCTGCTCTCATCCTTCTAGACCTATCGGCTGCCTTCGATACTGTGAACCATCAGATCCTCCTCTCCACCCTCTCCGAGTTGGGCATCTCCGGCGCGGCCCACGCTTGGATTGCGTCCTACCTGACAGGTCGCTCCTACCAGGTGGCGTGGCGAGAATCTGTCTCCTCACCACGCGCTCTCACCACTGGTGTCCCCCAGGGCTCTGTTCTAGGCCCTCTCCTATTCTCGCTATACACCAAGTCACTTGGCTCTGTCATAACCTCACATGGTCTCTCCTATCATTGCTATGCAGACGACACACAATTAATCTTCTCCTTTCCCCTTCTGATGACCAGGTGGCGAATCGCATCTCTGCATGTCTGGCAGACATATCAGTGTGGATGACGGATCACCACCTCAAGCTGAACTTCGGCAAGACGGAGCTGCTCTTCCTCCCGGGAAGGACTGCCCGTTCCATGATCTCGCCATCACGGTTGACAACTCCATTGTGTCCTCCTCCCAGAGCGCTAAGAACCTTGGCGTGATCCTGGACAACAAACTGTCGTTCTCAACTAATATCAAGGCGGTGGCCCGTTCCTGTAGGTTCATGCTCTACAACATCCGCAGAGTACGACCCTGCCTCACACAGGAAGCGGCGCAGGTCCTAATCCAGGCACTTGTCATCTCCCGTCTGGATTACTGCAACTCGCTGTTGGCTGGGCTCCCTGCCTGTGCCATTAAACCCCTACAACTCATCCAGAACGCCGCAGCCCGTCTAGTGTTCAACCTTCCCAAGTTCTCTCACGTCATCCCGCTCCTCCGCTCTCTCCACTGGCTTCCAGTTGAAGCTCGCATCCGCTACAAGACCATGGTGCTTGCCTACGGAGCTGTGAGGGGAACGGCACCTCAGTACCTCCAGGCTCTGATCAGGCCCTACACCCAAATAAGGGCACTGCGTTCATCCACCTCTGGCCTGCTCGCCTCCCTACCACTGAGGAAGTACAGTTCCCGCTCAGCTCAGTCAAAACTGTTCGCTGCTCTGGCTCCCCAATGGTGTCATAAGGTGAATGCACCAATTTGTAAGTCGCTCTGGATAAGAGCGTCTGCTAAATGACTTAAATGTAAATGTTAAATGTAAATCCCACTGTAATGAAGTGGAAACTCAAATTTTCAAAGTTGAAGTTGTAAGTCATTCCAGATCGACAGCAAAAACTGCATGATCTGGGACCAGGCTAAAAGAACAGGACCTTACTTTTAATAAATGCATCTTCATACCCTATTATATTTGAATTCAGACTAATAGAACACAGGGCCTTACCTTGCCCACATAGGGGTAGGACGCCTCTGTGTCCAGGCCGCCGTTGTCCTTTACATACTGGAACGCCAAGTCCATGAGACCTCCATTACAGCCCTCATTGCCCTGGGGTCTGGAGCAATCCATCAGGTTCTGTTCACTCAGAGACACCAGATTGCCAGTCTTCCTGAATTGCTGGCCCTCTATGGCTCCGGTGGAACTGAACGCCCAGCAAGACCCACATGAGCACTGAGGGGGTAAAGGTTGTTAAACATCTTGTTACTTTTTCATGCCAGAAAACGACATGTGCATATTACGCCAGTAATAAATACATTTAAAATATAAATAACAATATGTATGCGCAATTTGCCACCTTATCTTCAGGATACTGTAAATTACAATCATGGTAAACAGCACTCAATCAAGCCAGATAGTTCTCTGGAAGTAAAACCTTATTTAGTGACACAGTAGTGTGTGGATGAGTCATGACTCATGATTGATTCAAGTCTCACCTGGTTCTTGATGGGAGTGACGTAGCCCTTCTCTCTCCAGTCCACAGCTTCAGGGACCTGCAGGTAATTGGGTTCCATGAACAGAGAGCCCTTGTACTTCCTCTCAGTCGTCTGCTTGTAGCCGTTCATGAGCTGCCTGAACTCTTCGTTG
Source organism: Oncorhynchus gorbuscha (assembly GCF_021184085.1). NCBI lineage: Eukaryota > Metazoa > Chordata > Actinopteri > Salmoniformes > Salmonidae > Oncorhynchus > Oncorhynchus gorbuscha. The sequence continues at coordinate 39,984,844 of NC_060183.1, read as the reverse complement.
GTCTAGGGAGGACAGAATCAGAACACGTTGAAATGTAATGTCTTCCTGAAAATATGTGGTTTGTAATTTACCATCTGAATGGGAAATGTAATGTTTTTTAACGTCTTAGGGCTGTTTTAAAAGTTGTGCACTTAGCCATAAATCCTGTGTGCATCTTTAAAATACTACGAGTAAGTTTCAATTCTCTTCTCGGGAGAACTATTCCATTTCTGCTTGATAGTTGAAGAAACCTAACCTGCGAGTCTGAATACATTCCTGCTTTCATTGTCAACGCAGATACCTGTGCCTGTGAAATATTTCATACTGTATGTGCTTCAGCAAATCTATGGCATGGCAACAAAAAGATCCAGCTACACCACACACACAGTATGGGAAAGAGCTGCTGAAAAGTAGCTCCTGCTCCACAGTAAAATGTCTCAGCAACAGACTTGGACAGAAGTTCACTGGAACTGATATCAGCACCTGAAAATGTCCACTGCTTTAGTTCCTGCACCTCATAGAATATTAGCTCAAAAGTCCTGCAGTGTTCCTGGATATAAATATATACAGTACAGGGCCCAAGAATGAGTAGCGGCACCCATTTCATCCATGTCAAGCACTGCTCAGCAAGGTGATTCTTCTTACCATGTCACCAAAGTTGTTCATGCCCAGACGGTAGGAGTGTTTTCCCATAGAATGGTCCAGGTTGTGCATCTCAATTTTTTTCAGGTTCTTTTCCCAAACCATCCTCCTCCAGCCCTCCTCACTCTGTAACAATGAGTGAAAAACAGTGAGAAAATATACACAATCATATACTGTCCCAGAACTATGTGCACAATCCATGCAATTAATGATATATAGGTGTAATTTACAGCTACATGTATGCACCACTTGATCAATTTGAGCCCCTTGTTGAGAACAGTGGAGGATGGTGGGAGGAGTCAAAGGAGGACAGGTTCATTGTACTGGCTGTAATGGAACTGAGTCAAAAGTGGTTTCTAAATGTTTGATACCATTCCAATAATTCCATTCCAGTCTTTACAATAAGCCCATCCTCCAAAAGCTCATCCCACCAGCCTCCACCCGTTGGGAGCTACTGAGGGGTTCCTATAACTATGTGCTCCTCTACTTGTGCTGAAACACCCACCTCATGGTAGTTCTTGCTGTGCCAGTTCTTCCACAAGTGCCAGTGGCCCTCCAACTGAGAGTCAAACATAGGGGCCGCATACACAGCACTCATACAGAGCACCAACGCTGCCAAGTACAGGGACATCATGGTCAAACAGCTGTGGAGAGAGAGAGAGAGAGAGAGAGAGAGAGAGAGAGAGAGAGAGAGAGAGAGAGAGAGAGAGAGAGAGAGAGAGAGAGAGAGAGAGAGAGAGAGAGAGAGAGAGAGAGCAGAGCAGAGTCAGCCTTGTATTTTCAGTGTAAAGAAGCTATATAGCATAAAATTCTGAATTTGTACCTTTGAAACAACGGCAGATCTTCAACGTTATATACAACAACAAAAAATCTGGGCAGCACCTCCTACTGGAGATTTGATCAACAACTATCCATTTGGTCTCCCATCCAGTGGTTTAACCAAGGCCAGTTTAGCTTTGACATGTCACTGACTACTACCAAGGTGGTATTGTGTGAATGATTGAAAAATCTCAATTATTTATTTTTTAAATTACGTTTAATAAAAATGTTTTTTTTTTTAAATCGCTGTTACTATGAAGTCATTACAAAGGGTAGCTTTAACAGATAAAATGACATTTAACCATCCTTTATAAGTCATATCAATTGTAATAAATAAATCACTTGTGAAGTCATAGGCAGCTATTGTTTTAATTCAACCTAGGGTCCACAAACACATCACCTTGCACTTTCACCATCCTGTAAAGTTAATTCATCATAATGTATTTAATCTGCAGCCTAATAAACTGCATGCTTTCCCAACGAGTAGTAAAGTGAGGTCCACACTACTACTCCAAGTTTACTTCGATATGATGGTTATTATATTCACCAACAATCACAAAATTAATTTTACTGACACAAAAAGACTCCACCTAGTCACCTAGACTATTTTGTGTTGTCGACATTTGGAAAGTTAACTGAAAAATTGTTTCCATCAGGTGTGTCATTACTTTTATCCGACATGTACTTTACTTGCTATACCACCGTTGGATGGAAATGTGGTTTCTGAGCACAAAACAAAAAAAAACTCCAAACTACCTTCCGCTCAACACAAGAAAAAAGATCAAACATATGGATACTACACTACCGGTATTCCAAATTAAATAAATTGTTATGTATTTCTTTTTATGTGATATCCCGAAATATAAGGGGAAAAGTTTGGTAACAGCCGGCAGAAAAAGCAACATCAGAAACTGTAGACTAATATTATCTTTCTGTATCAATCAAATTGAAGAACAAATGCCCCTGGTAAATGTCCATAACCCAAGATCCTAACACTGTGCAAAGAACAGAATGGAAAGCAGTACTTACTTTTTCCCCGTCAATTTGCAGTAGCAGGGTGATGATTTATGCTGCTGTTGCTGTGTAGTCAGTGAACAAGACACGACACTTTATACAGCCAGCTATATGTCCTATAGTGGTGGGGGCTGGCTTGTGATTGGCTGAAAGGGGACCGTATCTCACACTGCCGGCCCGCTGAAAGATCATTTAAATATCTCAGGTCCCGCCGGGTGTGCCGGGTGTAAATAGCCCAGCATGTGATTCCTGACCACTTGACCGTTTTCATCGACTCCGTAAAGATAAAACATCAAATTTGATTAAACATCTTTAGTGGGTGGATTAGATTACTGGGAAGCAAAAGGGTAGAAAGACACATCCCTTTTCATTTTTTCATCTTCGGTTACTTTGTAACAGTTCTCTCATCATGTGCGGGCGCGGAGGAGATGAGAGCATGGCACGCTGATGCTTATACAGCAATGACAAAGAAATAACCAGAAAAAAAATGCTAAACATGTTCATTGAACAGTAATGACATGAATATGGGTAGAAAGGTTACATGTAGTCTAGTACCTGAAACTGAGTGGCCAACAACAAACGCCACATATGTTCCTGCTCTGTGAAGCATACAACAGCTTCAGTGTTTGTTCATGTCCTAATATGATAGATTCAAATAATAGCCCGAAGTTGAGAGAATGAACAAATTAACCTACATTTATCTAGCTCAAATATTAAGATTATCTGCATTCTTTAGATAGTGATTAATTATTGTGTGATACTCTTGTAAATCATTTGTTTGTGTAAATAATCATTCCAATTTCATTTGAAAGGTTTCTTACAAGCCTTTCAGTGTTTTCCTACCTCTTCTTAACATGTTTTCTTTTTAAACATTGATAATACATTTTAAACCCACTTAATCAAAACACACAGAAAACACATTAATCAATCAATTGTTTCTAAACAATTGTGTAATGTCACTTTTGCCTTGTCAGCTTTAGGAATTTCTGCCTGTCGACCAAACATTCACACAGGAAGAAGGGGAGGGATTATCTTCTTGGGCTGCTGCTGAATCTGTTGTTACTGATAGGAAACACACACACACACACACTGTATATATGTGGTTAGTAAAGTGATTCCTTGATTGGTATTGGTGTGTCTACAAAAACACTACGGGGAAATCAATGAATGGATGGGTATTGAATAGTTCATTAGGTTTGTTTAAGATTTCCTAGTATTGATCGATCATACTAAGAAGTATGTTTTGATAACAATGCAGTAATGTATCTGTGTAACTTCAAACTTTTGCTGACACTGTTTACAATCTAACAGAAACAGATGCACTTTACTCCCCCTGTCAGACACGAAGTGTACTGCAGGTAATGTAACTGTCATGACCATTTAGTTCAATACAGAGTTGAAAACCGTGCATTTGGAAAGTACTCAGACCCATTCACTTTTTCCACATTTTGTTACATTACAGCCTTATTCTAATATTGATTCAATCGTATTTTTTCCTCATCAATCTACACAGAATACCCGATAATGACAAAGCAAAAATATCACATTTACATAAGTATTCAGACCATTTACTCAGTACTTTGTAGAAGCTCCCTCCTGTTCAGCCTGTACATTAATGATCTGCCTTCTGTCTGTACTGGGTCTGAAGTTCAAATGTATGCAGATGATACAGTGATATATGTGCATGCAAAGAGCAAACAACAAGCTGCACAAGAACTCACTACTGTAATGGTCCAGGTTACAAAGTGGCTCAGTGACTCGTGTTTGCATCTCAATGTGAAAAAAACTGTTTGCATGTTCTTCACAAAGAAGGCAACAGATGCTACTGAGCCAGATGTCTATGTGTCAGGGGAGAAGCTCCAGGTGGTATCTGATTTTAAGTACCTTGGCATCATACTTGATTTCAACCTCTCTTTTAAAAAGCATGTTAAAAAGGTAATTCAGATAACCAAATTCAACCTTGCTAATTTCGAATTTATATGAAATTGTTTGACTACAGAGGTAGCAAAACTGTACTTCAAATCTATAATACTCCCCCACTTAACATACTGCTTGACTATTTGGGCCCAAGCCCTATTCAGTCTGTCGACAAACAGGCTCTCAGTGCTTGATAGGAAGCCCAATAGCCATCATCATTGTCACATCCTTAGAAAGTGTAACGGATGTGAAACGGCTAGCTTAGTTAGCGGTGTGCGCTAAATAGCGTTTCAATCGGTTACGTCACTTGCTCTGAGAACTTGAAGTAGTAGTTCCCCTTGCTCTGCAAGAGCATGGGTAACGATGCTTCGAGGGTGACTGTTGTCGTTGTGTGCAGAAGGTCCCTGGTTCGCGCCCGGGTATGGGCGAGGGGACAGTTTAAAATTATACTGTTACATTGATGCTGTTGACCTGGATTACTGGTTGCTGCGGAAAAAAGGAGGAAGGTCAAAAGGGGGGTGAGTGTAACGGATGTGAAACGGCTAGCTTAGTTAGCGGCGTGCGCTAAATAGCGTTTCAATCGGTTACGTCACTTGCTCTGAGACCTTGAAGTAGTAGTACCCCTTGCTCTGCAAGGGCCGCAGCCTTTGTGGAGCGATGGGTAACGATGCTTCGTTGGTGACTGTTGTTGATGTGTGCAGAAGGTCCCTGTTTCGCGCCCGGGTATGGGTGAGGGGACGGTTTAAAATTATAATGTTACAAAAGCATGAGCTCTTGAGTTGAGAAAATCTTGTGCAATACACCGACGCATGTCTTGTATTCAAGATCCTTAATGGCCTGGATCCCCCTCCACTCAATATTTTTGTTAAACAGAAAACCCAGACATATGGCAGCAGATTCACAAGGTGTGCCATGAGAGGTGACTGTATAGTTCCCCTAAGGAAAAGCACCTTTAGTAAATCTGCATTCTCTGTGAGAGCTTCCCATGTCTGGAATACACTGCCATCAGACACACATAACTGCACCACATATCACACTTTCACAAAATGCTTGAAGACATGGCTAAAGGTCAATCAGATTTGTGAACATGGTCCCTAGCTGTGTGTTGCCGCTTTCCATGTTGTCTGTTGTCTGTAGCTTGTGAGGTGTGGAAACACGTTGTTGCTTTTATGAATTTTGTCTTGCTGCTTTTTGGTCTATGTTGCTCTGTCTGTATGCTAAGTCTTGCTTGTCCTATGTTGCTATGTCTTGCTTGTTCTATGTTGCTATTGTCTATATTGTAAATGGAGCTCTATAGGAGTAAGCCCTGCCTCCAGCTGTTTGCTTAGAAATTCTAGGAACAATTAGGAGGCCTGCGTCTTGTGACCGTAGTGTACGTGTAGGTATGTACGGCAGGACCAAATCAGAGAGATAGGTAGGAGCAAGCCCATTTAATGCTTTGTAGGTGAGCTGTAAAACCTTGAAATCAGCCCTTGCCTTGACAGGAAGCCAGTGTAGGGAGGCTAGCACTGGAGTATTATGATCAAATTATTTGGTTCTAGTCAGGATTCTAGCAGCTGTATTTAGCACTAACTAAGTTTATTTAGTGCTTTATCCGGGTAGCTGGAAAGTAGTGCATTGCAGTAGTCTAACCTAGAAGTGACAAAAGCACTCAGATGGTTTTGTCTGGCTAATAGCCTACACAAACAGAGCACCACAATATGAGTCATAATACCCATAAAACCTAGCGGTCAAACAGGGAAATGGTTCCAATCGTTTTTCCACCATTCATTTTCCCATATGGGATTTTAGAAACAGCTCAAATAATGGCTGTGTTTTGTGTAGGCTTACCCTAGAGTAACGTTTTGATAACCTCTCTCGGACAAGAGGACTTTTATCAATACATCAGTCTCTATTTACTCTCATGGTATGATCAGACATAAGCTACGGACAACGAACACAATTGCATTTTATCCATGGCAATTTGAATGCACAAAATCACCGTGATGAGATTCTGAGGCCCATTGTGAGGCCACATTTTTTAAAGGTATCTGTGACCAAAAGATGCATATCTTTTTTCCCAGTCATGTGAAATTCAGAGATTAGGGCCTAATGAATTTATTTCAATTGACTGATTTCCTCACATGAACTGTTATTCAGTATAATCAATGAAATTGTTGGATTTATATTTATATTTTGTATTTTTATACCATTTATATTTTTGTTCAGTATAATTCAATCCAATTTTTTATTATTATTATTTATTTTGGGGGGGATCAGTGTGCCGTCCACGGGACTGTTAAGCTAACATATGCTAATGTGATTAGCATGAGGTTGTAAGTAACAAAAACAATTCCCAGGACATATCTGATATTGGCAGAGAGCTTAAAGTCGTGTTAATCTTACTGCACTGTCCAATTTACAGTAGCTATTACCGTGAAATAATTCCATGCAATTGTTTGAGGAGACTGCAGATTTTTTAACATGAACGATAATATAAAACAAATTTGGCACATTTGGGCAGTCTTGATACAAAATGTTGAACAGAAATCCAATGGTTCATTGGATCAGTCAAAAATGTTGTATACACACTGCTGCCATCTAGGGGCCAAAATCTAAATTTCACATGGGCTGGAAAAATACATTATGGATTTTCCCATGCATTTCAAAGATGATGGTACAAAAAATACAAAAGAACGGTTGGTTTTGTCTTTGTATTATCTTTTACCAGATCTATTGTGTTACATTCTCCTACATCCCTTTCACATTTCCACAAACTTCAAAGTGTTTCCTTTCAAATGGTACCAAGAATATGCATATCCTTGCTTCAGGGCCGGAGCTACAGGCAGTTCGATTTGGGTATGTCATTTTAGGTGAAAATTGAACGTTTAAGTTTTTTTTTCACTATTTCCTTATTTTAGAAAAAAGTATCTCTTTGGGTCTGTGATTCTCTCAAAAAAAATCAATTTAGAGGCCTATTGCTACAGTATCAGAATGCATCGCCTTGCAGTTTTGTGTGCAAATGTTTTCACCACAGCTTGTAGGTCCAGGTTGCGGGCCGAATTGTTTTCTGTACTGAGTATTGACAACCCAGACAGTCTTTCCTGAAACGTTGTGCTTCTAAGGTTGTTCATTATGAGTTTTAGTTTAGTTTTAGTTTAGAGAACGATCTCTCTGCAGAAGTGACAGTTGCATGGATGGTTAAAAATAGTTGGATTGCAGTAGTAACGTCAGGGAAACTGGGCAGAAGGGATTGGTGCTTCATCTCATATTCTCCTTAATTTCCAGCCTCAACAAGTTACGGAAAGATATTTACTGTATAGGAAGCTCTGGGTACAAGTCGTCTGGATACTGGGCAGCCAATAAACTGGCAGATGCAAACATATTATAATCTTTAGCGGACAACAGTTCTTGACGGCTCAATCAAAGAAAGAGGGTTGCGATTTCATTCATACTGGTGAACCGGCGTTTGAGCTGTGTGGTTAAAATATCAAAGTAGCATTGAACACAGACACTGTAAAATGTTCCTCTGCATCCTGAAGCCTGTTTTTGTGCATCACTTGGTCCTGCCTTTTGTTTATCCATCCCACTCTCTGTATCTGAGTTCGACCTGCTGATTCAACTTACTTTTTTGAACTTGATTGCCAATTAAGTAAGTAGGTGGGGCAGGCTGTCTCCTTCCGTTGAGCAATAGGCCAATTAGATGCATGACAATGATAGGCCTATTGTCTCTGACTCACCTACTACTAATGTAGATTATTGTAAAACACAAAACACAAAAGCTTCCTACATGTGGAAATTAAAAAGGTTGAGATGATTATATTAGATTCTGGGTGTGCTGTTCCTACATTTTGTTTTCACTAGTAAAGTGCAAGCAATTGTTCATTCAGGTTATGGGTGTTTCCTCTTGAATTTGGTAAAAAGGGAAGTGAATTCGCTCATTTGCTTGTTGACAAACCTCTTGTGTGTATCAGACACACAGTTTTTCTCTTAGAGATTATATTTCTCACCCATCTACACACAATACCCCATAATGACAAAATGAAAACATGTTTCAAATTTAGAAATGTTTTCAAATGTATTGAAAATTAAATAAAGAAACATCTAATTTAGCCTACATAAGTATTCACACCCCTGAGTCAATACAGTACATATTAGAATCACCTTTGGCAGAGATTACAGCTGTGAGTATTTCTGGGTAAATTTGTAAGAGCTTTGCACACCTAGATTTTACAATATTTCACATTATAATTTTTTTTAATTCTTCAAGCTCTGTCAAGTTGGTTGTTGATCATTGTCTAGACGGCCAATTTCAAGTCTTGCCATAGATTTTTAAGCCAATTTAAGTCAAAACTGTAAATAGGCTACTCGGGAACCAGTGGTGTAAAATATTTAAGTAAAACTTCTTTAAAGTCCTAGTTAAGTAGTGTTTTGGGGGGTATCTGTACTTTACTATTTATATATTTGACATCTTACTTTTTACTCCATACATATACCCTGACACCCAATAAGTTCTCATTACATTTGGATTGCTTAGCAGGACAGGAAAATGGTCAAATAACTCAATTATCAAGAGAACATTCCTGGTCATTCCTACTGCCTTTGATCTGGCGGACTCACTAAACACACATGCTTAATTTGTCGGGGGTGTTGGAGTGTGCCCCTTGCCATGCATCTGGTTTGCTTAATATAAGGAATTAGACATTTTTACACTTTTACTTTTGACACTTAAGTATATTTTGCTATTACATTTAATTTTGATACTTAAGTATATTTAAAACCATACTTTTAAACTGTTACTCATAATATTTTACTTGGTGACTTTCACTTTTACTTGAGTCATTAAATATTAAGGCATTTTTACTTTTACTCAAGTATGACAAAATAGTACAATTTCCTGCACTGTCAGGAACATTCAATGTCGTGTTGGTAAGCAACTTCAGTGTATATTTGGCCTTGTGTTATAAATTATTGTCCTACTGAAAGGTACATTTGTCCCCCAGTCTTTTCCTCAAGGATTGTGTCTGTGCTTAGCCTTATTTCGTTTATTTTAATAAAAATAAAAACTCCCTAGTCCTTGCCGATGACAAGCATACCCATAACATGATGCAGCCACCACCATGTTTGAAAATATGAAGAGTGGTACTCGGTGATGTGTTGTGTTGGATTTGCTCCAAACATAATGCTTTGTATTCAGGACATCATTTTTTTATTTTTTTTTGCAGTTTTACTTAAGTGCCTTATTGTAAACAGGATGCATGTTTTGCAATATTTGTATTCTGTGCATGTTTCCTTCTTTTCACTCTGTCAATTAGATTAGTATTGTGGAGTAACTACAATGTTGTTGATCCATCCTCAGTTTTCTCCCATCACAGCCATTAAAATCTGTAACTTTTTTAAAGTCACCGTTTATCACGCCCCGACCTTAGAGTTCCTTATTATTTTCTATGTTTGGATAGGTCAGGGTGTGACTCGGATGGGAAAGTCTATGTTTTCTATTTCTTTGGTTGTGGCCGTGTGTGTTTCCCAATCAGAGGCAGTTGTCTATCGTTGTCTCTGATTGGGGATCATATCTAAGTTGTAATTTTCCTTTTAGGTTTTGTGGGATCTTGTTCTCTGATTAGTGTTTTTGCCTGACAGAACTGTTCGCTTTCATTTTCACGTTTGTTATTTTGTTTGAGTGCTTTTTGAATATTAAAATCATGAATACTTTCCACGCTGCATCTTGGTCCCCTCTTCCTACCACAAACGAGAGCCGTAACACCGTTGGCCTCATGGTGAAATCCCTGACGAGTTTCCTTCCTCTACGGCAACTGAGTTAGGAAGGACTGTGTCTTTCTAGTTACTGGGTTTATTGATATACCATCCAAAGTGTAATTAATAACTTTACCTTGCTCAAAGGGATATTCAACATCTGCCTTTTTTCATTTCTACCCATCCACTAGTAGGTGCCCTTCTTTGCGAGGCATCTGAAAACATCCCTGGTCTTTGTGGTGAATCTGTGTTTGAAATTCACTGCTCGAATGAGGGAACTAGTAAATAGTTGTATGTGTGGGGTACAGAGATGAGGTGGTCATTCAAAAATCATGTTAAACACTTATTGCACACATAATGAGTCCATGCAACTTGTGACTCCTAAACTTATTTAAGCTTGCCATAAGAGGTTGAATACTTATTGACTCAATATATCTCAATTTAATTCATTTTAAATTCAGGCTGTAACACAAAAACATTTAAAAATCAAGGGTGTGAATACCTTCTGAAGGCATTGTAAGTTTTTGCCTATTAGATGTAGTCATTTACTCTGAATTATTCCGTAAAAGTATCATGTGTTGTATGTATCCTACACTGTAATCGTTTTTGTCAATTGTTTTGTGAGTAATACATCCTGTTAGTTGAATTGAGTAAATGAAGTCCTCGTTTTACAGAGCCATTCTTTGATTGAATATAAGCTCATAAATTAGTGGAGTCAATGGTAAACCAATCTTTTGATGTACATTTTATGTCATAGGGGTGTATTTTCTAAGGTGTTACGACCACTGTGACGTACCATTTGATAATAGTATGCTTACTGTTTAAACTGTAACACGTCAGATGACTTTAAACTTGAGACTACAGTTGTGCTAATATTTCATGAAGTCTAATGGTAAATGTTATGTACACTATACACATTAGATTACACATTGGTACTTTACATCTTGGTCTAAGATCAACTAGATAAATTAAAGCTTGGACGATGGGTGCTATAGACAGCGCATAATCCTTTTAATAATCAGTTATCTTAGAACAAATGTAATTATAGCATCTGAGTGATAATGTGTAGATTCACAAGTGGGCTAGATTCACCAGTATACATTTATGATCTATAGCCGTTAGTCACATGATAATGGAGTCAGATTGATGAATGTAGTTTATTATTATTAAACACAATTTGAACTCATCTACATGTGTGTGTTAGAATGTTATACATCTCCTCTCACCACCCGGAGGCATATCAGTCTCAGCATCACTAGGCTCTTGTCTAGGCATTACTATTCAACACCTTTACTCAAACACAAGCTGCAGATAAAAGGCAGTGGGGGAAACAAACCCAGGTGTACCGTTCTCTTTTTGTCCCTCACTTTCAGAAACAAACCTCAGGAATATATATATATTCTGTGTCTTGTAAACACAAACAGTAAGCACAAACTGACATGTGCTAGAGAATGTAGTCTAGCTGGTCTCATCAAGTAAAGTTACAAATAAACGGAATGGTTAACTCAAATAGAACTATACACACACATACAATCGCACCGACACACATAAAATCAAGTATAAAACAAAATTGGTAGAATTTTCATAATTTCCCTAAAACAGTGTTTCTTTAAAACCCATGCAGCAGGTTTCTCTTGCGCATTTCACAGACTTAGTTAAGGCAGCACTGCAGTCATCATGGCTCTTTTTTCAGAACGTTCGTCAAACATCTCTAAAACTACAACTCTGGGTCTAGTGTTCGAGAACTTACAGAACACTAGACCAGTGGGTAGCTGGCTGCCGTGGCAATGCCACAGTGATTCTTCCTGTCTTTGGCCATGTAGATGTAGCCTTTGTCTCCCCATTTCTCGCTCCAGCTGAGGAAGAGACAAAACATGTTAGTCCCACAGTTCTAGTTAGTAGGAAATTATAGATTCACTGCTGCTTTAGAAAAATGTATGACTTAGACCATAGTATCAGGACAAGAGAGGCATATTCCCCGATGAGGAAATCAACCAATCCCGTAGTGGTGATGTAACAAACAAAAAACATCCTAGGAAGATACTATGTACTGTACCTGTTCTTGACAATCCAGAATTTATTGCAATCTACATCCTCTCCTTCAAAACCGTATCCCACCACCAGAACTCCATGGTCAAGCTCCTCACTGCTGCACTTCTCCTCATAATAGATCCCTACAGGGAGAGGACATGGTTCAATTAGTGGGCTAAGATACGGAGTTTACCTCAGTATGTAAAACCACCTGATCTGATTCAAAGACATCACCATTTGTACATGGTGAACAGGACAATAGACCAGTACAGATCACTGCTACCTCAAAAAATAGTAGGTAGGGAATCCAATCCTTGCAAATAATGTTACACAAAATGTAAGTTGCACCGCTAACTGCTACTCACCAGACTGGTAGAACTGGAAGGATTCGTGGCTGGCATCGATGGCGACAGAGACGGGGCCGACAGACGCCACAGCCGTCATCAGAGCGTGTTCTTTGCCACTGGGGATGTCCACAAAGCCAGTTTCATTGACAGCACTGAACTCGGGTCGGTAGTGACAAAGATCATCATCCTGAGTTACCAGGGAAGAACAATGGCCATGATTAGTAAAAAACAACATATTCCAAATATTCAAACAAGTCGGTCATTCTTGGAGACAAATCCCACTGTAATGAAGTGGAAACTCAAATTTTCAAAGTTGAAGTTGTAAGTCATTCCAGATCGACAGCAAAAACTGCATGATCTGGGACCAGGCTAAAAGAACAGGACCTTACTTTTAATAAATGCATCTTCATACCCTATTATATTTGAATTCAGACTAATAGAACACAGGGCCTTACCTTGCCCACATAGGGGTAGGACGCCTCTGTGTCCAGGCCGCCGTTGTCCTTTACATACTGGAACGCCAAGTCCATGAGACCTCCATTACAGCCCTCATTGCCCTGGGGTCTGGAGCAATCCATCAGGTTCTGTTCACTCAGAGACACCAGATTGCCAGTCTTCCTGAATTGCTGGCCCTCTATGGCTCCGGTGGAACTGAACGCCCAGCAAGACCCACATGAGCACTGAGGGGGTAAAGGTTGTTAAACATCTTGTTACTTTTTCATGCCAGAAAACGACATGTGCATATTACGCCAGTAATAAATACATTTAAAATATAAATAACAATATGTATGCGCAATTTGCCACCTTATCTTCAGGATACTGTAAATTACAATCATGGTAAACAGCACGCAAACAAGCCAGATAGTTCTCTGGAAGTAAAAGCTTATTTAGTGACACAGTAGTGTGTGGATGAGTCATGACTCATGATTGATTCAAGTCTCACCTGGTTCTTGATGGGAGTGACGTAGCCCTTCTCTCTCCAGTCCACAGCTTCAGGGACCTGCAGGTAATTGGGTTCCATGAACAGAGAGCCCTTGTACTTCCTCTCAGTCGTCTGCTTGTAGCCGTTCATGAGCTGCCTGAACTCTTCGTTGGTCTAGGGAGGACAGAATCAGAACACGTTGAAATGTAATGTCTTCCCTGAAAATATGTGGTTTGTAATTTACCATCTGAATGGGAAATGTAATGTTTTTTAACGTCTTAGGGCTGTTTTAAAAGTTGTGCACTTAGCCATAAATCCTGTGTGCATCTTTAAAATACTACGAGTAAGTTTCAATTCTCTTCTCGGGAGAACTATTCCATTTCTGCTTGATAGTTGAAGAAACCTAACCTGCGAGTCTGAATACATTCCTGCTTTCATTGTCAACGCAGATACCTGTGCCTGTGAAATATTTCATACTGTATGTGCTTCAGCAAATCTATGGCATGGCAACAAAAAGATCCAGCTACACCACACACACAGTATGGGAAAGAGCTGCTGAAAAGTAGCTCCTGCTCCACAGTAAAATGTCTCAGCAACAGACTTGGACAGAAGTTCACTGGAACTGATATCAGCACCTGAAAATGTCCACTGCTTTAGTTCCTGCACCTCATAGAATATTAGCTCAAAAGTCCTGCAGTGTTCCTGGATATAAATATATACAGTACAGGGCCCAAGAATGAGTAGCGGCACCCATTTCATCCATGTCAAGCACTGCTCAGCAAGGTGATTCTTCTTACCATGTCACCAAAGTTGTTCATGCCCAGACGGTAGGAGTGTTTTCCCATAGAATGGTCCAGGTTGTGCATCTCAATTTTTTTCAGGTTCTTTTCCCAAACCATCCTCCTCCAGCCCTCCTCGCTCTGTAACAATGAGTGAAAAACAGTGAGAAAATATACACAATCATATACTGTCCCAGAACTATGTGCACAATCCATGCAATTAATGATACATAGGTGTAATTTACAGCTACATGTATGCACCACTTGATCAATTTGAGCCCCTTGTTGAGAACAGTGGAGGATGGTGGGAGGAGTCAAAGGAGGACAGGTTCATTGTACTGGCTGTAATGGAACTGAGTCAAAAGTGGTTTCTAAATGTTTGATACCATTCCAATAATTCCATTCCAGTCTTTACAATAAGCCCATCCTCCAAAAGCTCATCCCACCAGCCTCCACCCGTTGGTAGCTACTGAGGGGTTCCTATAACTATGTGCTCCTCTACTTGTGCTGAAACACCCACCTCATGGTAGTTCTTGCTGTGCCAGTTCTTCCACAAGTGCCAGTGGCCCTCCAACTGAGAGTCAAACATAGGGGCTGCATACACAGCACTCATACAGAGCACCAACGCTGCCAAGTACAGGGACATCATGGTCAAACAGCTGTGGAGAGAGAGAGAGAGAGAGAGAGAAGAGCTGAGTCAGCCTTGTATTTTCAGTGTAAAGAAGCTATATAGGCTAAAATGTTGAATTTGTACCTTTGAAACAACGGCAGATCTTCAACGTTATATACAACAACAAAAAATCTGGGCAGTACCTCCTACTGGAGATTTGATCAACAACTATCCATTTGGTCTCCCATCCAGTGTTTTAACCAAGGCCAGTTTAGCTTTGACATGTCACTGACTACTACCAATGTGGTATTGTGTGAATGATTGAAAAATCTCAATTTAATTTGTTTTTAAATTACGTTTAATAAAAATGTTTTTTTTTTAAATCGCTGTTACTATGAAGTCATTACAAAGGGTAGCTTTAACAGAGAAAGTGAAATTTAACCATCCTTTATAAGTCATATCAATTGTAATATTTACGCCAATAAATCACTTGTGAAGTCATCAGCAGCTATTGTTTTAATTCAACCTAGGGTCCACAAACACATCACCTTGCACTTTCACCATCCTGTGAAGTTAATTCATCATAATGTATTTAATCTGCAGCCTAATAAACTGCATGCTTTCCCAACGAGTAGTAAAGTGAGGTCCACACTACTACTCCAAGTTTACTTCGATATGATGGTTATTATATTCACCAACAATCACAAAATTAATTTTACTGACACAAAAAGACTCCACCTAGTCCACTTAGTCACCTAGACTATTTTGTGTTGTCGACATTTGGAAAGTTAACTGAAAAATTGTTTCCATCAGGTGTGTCATTACTTTTATCCGATATGTACTTTACTTGCTTTACCACCGTTGGATGGAAATGTGGTTTGTGAGAACAAAACAAAAAAACCTCCAAACTACCTTCCGCTCAACACAAGAAAATAGATTAAACATATGGATACTACACTACCGGTATTCCAAATTAAATAAATTGTTATGTATTACTTTATGTGATATCCCGAAATATTCGAGGGAATGTTTGGTAACAGCCGGCAGAAAAAGCAACATCAGAAACTGTAGACTAATATTGTCTTTCTGTATCAATCAAATCAAAGAGCAAATGCCCCTGGAAAATGTCCATAACCCAAGATCCTAACACTGTGCAAAGGACAGAATGGAAAGCAGTACTTACTTTTTCCCGTCAATTTGCAGTAGCAGGGTGATGATTTATGCTGCTGTTGCTGTGTAGTCAGTGAACAAGACACGACAATTTATACAGCCAGCTATATGTCCTATAGTGGTGGGGGCTGGCTTGTGATTGGCTGAAAGGGGACCGTATATCACACTGCCGGCCCGCTGAAAGATAATTTAAATAGCCCAGCACGTGATTCCTGACCACTTGGCCGTTTTCATCGACTCCGTAAAGATAAAACATCAAATTTGATTAAACATCTTTAGTGGGTGGATTAGATTACTGGGAAGCAAAAGGGTAGAAAGACACATCCCTTTTCATTTTTTCATCTTCGGTTACTTTGTAACAGTTCTCTCATCATGTGCGGGCGCGGAGGAGATGAGAGCATGGCACGCTGATGCTTATACAGCAATGACAAAGAAATAACCAGAAAAAAATGCTAAACATGTTCATTGAACAGTAATGACATGAATATGGGTAGAAAGGTTACATGTAGTCTAGTACCTGAAACTGAGTGGCCAACAACAAACGCCACATATGTTCCTGCTCTGTGAAGCATACAACAGCTTCAGTGTTTGTTCATGTCCTAATATGATAGATTCAAATAATAGCCTGAAGTTGAGAGAATGAACAAATTAACCTACATTTATCTAGCTCAAATATTAAGATTATCTGCATTCTTTAGATAGTGATTAATTATTGTGTGATACTCTTGTAAATCATTTGTTTGTGTAAATAATCATTCCAATTTCATTTGAAAGGTTTCTTACAAGCCTTTCAGTGTTTTCCTACCTCTTCTTAACATGTTTTCTTTTTAAACATTGATAATACATTTTAAACCCACTTAATCAAAGCACACAGAAAACACATTAATCAATACATTGTTTCTAAACAATTGTGTAATGTCACTTTTGCCTTGTCAGCTTTAGGAATTTCTGCCTGTCGACCAAACATTCACACAGGAAGAAGGGGAGGGATTATCTTCTTGGGCTGCTGCTGAATCTGTTGTTACTGATAGGAAACACACACACACACACACAAACCCTGTATATATGTGGTTAGTAAAGTGATTCCTTGATTGGTATTGGTGTGTCTACAAAAACACTACGGGGAAATCAATGAATGGATGGGTATTGAATAGTTCATTAGGTTTGTTTAAGATTTCCTAGTATTGATCGATCATACTAAGAAGTATGTTTTGATAACAATGCAGTAATGTATCTGTGTAACTTCAAACTTTTGCTGACACTGATTACAATCTAACAGAAACAAATGCACTTTACTCCCCCTGTCAGACTTGAAGTGTACTACAGGTAATGTAACTGTCATGACCATTGAGTTCAATACAGAGTTGAAAACTGTGCATTTGGAAAGTACTCAGACCCATTCACTTTTTCCACATTTTGTTACATTACAGCCTTATTCTAATATTGATTCAATCGTATTTTTCCTCATCAATCTACACAGAATACGATAATGACAAAGCAAAAATATCACATTTACATAAGTATTCAGACCATTTACTCAGTACTTTGTAGAAGCTCCCTCCTGTTCATTTACATTTACATTTAAGTCATTTAGCAGACGCTCTTATCCAGAGTGACTTACAAATTGGTGCATTCACCTTATGACATCCAGTGGAACAGCCACTTTACAATAGTGCATCTAAATCTTTTAAGGGGGGTGAGAAGGATTACTTTATCCTATCCTAGGTGTTCAGCCTGTACATTAATGATCTGCCTTCTGTCTGTACTGGGTCTGAAGTTCAAATGTATGCAGATGATACAGTGATATATGTGCATGCAAAGAGCAAACAACAAGCTGCACAAGAACTCACTACTGTAATGGTCCAGGTTACAAAGTGGCTCAGTGACTCGTGTTTGCATCTCAATGTGAAAAAAACTGTTTGCATGTTCTTCACAAAGAAGGCAACAGATGCTACTGAGCCAGATGTCTATGTGTCAGGGGAGAAGCTCCAGGTGGTATCTGATTTTAAGTACCTTGGCATCATACTTGATTCCAACCTCTCTTTTAAAAAGCATGTTAAAAAGGTAATTCAGATAACCAAATTCAACCTAGCTAATTTCGAATTTATATGAAATTGTTTGACTACAGAGGTAGCAAAACTGTACTTCAAATCTATGATACTCCCCCACTTAACATACTGCTTGACTAGTTGGGCCCAAGCCCTATTCAGTCTGTCGACAAACAGGCTCTCAAAGTGCTTGATAGGAAGCCCAATAGCCATCATCATTGTCACATCCTTAGAAAGTGTAACGGATGTGAAACGGCTAGCTTAGTTAGCGGTGTGCGCTAAATAGCATTTCAATCGGTTACGTCACTTGCTCTGAGACCTTGAAGTAGTAGTTCCCCTTGCTCTGCAAGAGCCGCGGCTTTTGTGAAGCGATGGGTAACGATGCTTCGAGGGTGACTGTTGTCGTTGTGTGCAGAAGGTCCCTGGTTTGCGCCCGGGTATGGGCGAGGGGACGGTTTAAAATTATACTGTTACATTGATGCTGTTGACCCGGATTACTGGTTGCTGCGGAAAAAAGGAGGAAGGTCAAAAGGGGGGTGGGTGAGTGTAACGGATGTGAAACGGCTAGCTTAGTTAGCGGTGTGCGCTAAATAGCGTTTCAATCGGTTACGTCACTTGCTCTAAGACCTTGAAGTAGTAGTAGTAACGATGCTTCGTGGGTGACTGTTGTTGATGTGTGCAGAAGGTCCCTGGTTCGCGCCTGGGTATGGGTGAGGGGACGGTTTAAAATTATAATGTTACAAAAGCATGAGCTCTTGAGTTGGGAAAATCTTGTGCAATACACCGACGCATGTCTTGTATTCAAGATCCTTAATGGCCTGGCTCCCCCTCCACTCAATACTTTTGTGAAACAGAAAACCCAGACATATGGCAGCAGATCCACAAGGTCTGCCATGAGAGGTGACTGTATAGTTCCCCTAAGGAAAAGCACCTTTAGTAAATCTGCATTCTCTGTGAGAGCTTCCCATGTCTGGAATACACTGCCATCAGACACACATAACTGCACCACATATCACACTTTCACAAAATGCTTGAAGACATGGCTAAAGGTCAATCAGATTTGTGAACATGGTCCCTAGCTGTGTGTTGCCGCTTTCCATGTTGTCTGTTGTCTGTAGCTTGTGAGGTGTGGAAACACTTTGTTGCTTTTATGAATTTTGTCTTGCTGCTTTTTGGTCTATGTTGCTCTGTCTGTATGCTACGTCTTGCTTGTCCTATGTTGCTATGTCTTGCTTGTTCTATGTTGCTATTGTCTATATTGTAATTGTTTTTAATAACCTGCCCAGGGACTGCGGTTGAAAGTTAGCCGGCTGGCTAAAACCGGCATTTTTACTGAAACGTTGATTAATGTGCACTGTCCCTGTAAAAAATAAAAATAAACTCAAACTCAAGCCCCTATGATATTGATTACAGCCGCGAGTAGTCAAACGTTCATGGAAGACCAGCAGGGTCAAATAATAATCACAGTGGTTGTATAGTGTGCAACAGGTCAGTACCTCAGGAGTAAATGTCAGTTGGCTTTTCATTGCCGAACATTCAGAGGTCGAGAAAGCAGATCCACTTATTTTTCAGCTTCTCCTCCTCTTTCCCACTAGAGAGCGACTTTCTAACGGTTATTCAGCTCAGCAGTAGATCCCAGGCCTACAATGAACAAGTTTAGCCTACTCTGACAAATGATAACTTGACTTAATGAAAGAGAACTAAAGGCAGGTAAACTTGTGTGTGGTAGAAAACCCTATGTTAACCTTACACTTCTCTCTGTCAGTTTCAACTAAATGGACTAGAGTGTGTAAAATAAAAACACAGGGATAATATCGCTCTAAATCAAATCAAACTTTATTGGTTGTGTAGACAGATTTGCAGGTGTTCTAGCAGATGGCACGAAAGGCTTATGTTACTAGCTCCCACAGTGCAGTAGAATGTCTAGCAAATACAATAAAAATACACAAATAAATACACAAATGACAGAACAAGTCCAATTAACAATCCAGAATAGATATACGCATGAGAATGTGTCAGAATATAAACAGAACATGAACAGTATATTATGGAAGAGTATGTACAGTAGTAGCTATATTAGGATGTCGAGAATACAGTATATACACTACCAGTCAAAAGTCTGGAATCAACTACTCAAAGGAGGCCGAGTTTCACAGCTTCTCTCCGCCCGCCCAGTCTTCTCAAATGAACACGAGCTTAAACACACTGCTCAATGCACACAGGAAGGGGACTAAAACACTCGACCATGACTAGGGCTGTTGCCACGAATGTATTACCGCCACACCAGTTGTCATGAGTCATGACTAGGGCTGTGGTGGTCATGAAAATGTGTCAGCCGGGGATTGTCAAGCAAATAACTGCCGGTCTCACGGTAATTGACCGTTAATTAACATAAACACACTTAGCATCTCCTGGCTTCCACGTATAGCCTAAAAGACACCGATGCAGACCTTTGGAACATTTTCATTTTAAAAAGTCGAATAAATCCATGTAATATTGCCTACACCATCACAATATCCACAATATCACATCCATTATTTATTTTCCACAGGTCTAAAGAAACATGAGAGGAAGAAAATGTAGTCTATTTCAGAAGAACGGAATAGCATACTCTGAGGTATCCTTATGTTACTCCCTGATCTGGCTATGCCAAATCGCTGTGAGCTACACTAGTTATCTTAGCAGACAAGAATTGCTTAGAATTCTGTGGCATTATTTTATAGCATGAAGAATGCAATTGAACATAGCTGAATAAAATAGAAAGGATGTTTCTCCAAACGATTTGAGGGAGTGTGGCTATTCTGTGTTGAGGGGTTAACAAAGAAACAGGTCCCCCTATTTGCTTAATTTAGAGTTATTTATGCAACTGTGGTTGTGATACAAACGTTGGGCTATATGTTTAGATGTTTTATACATTCTGAGGCTGCATGATGCAACTCTTAATGATGATTTGAAAAAAGCTGCATTAAAGGCATGAGCTCTGCTTTGTTTCGTATACACTCTTCATCAGTCTCTCATTCACAATTTGACAAGCACTTGATAATACCTTGAATTTCCTGGCGGCATCCTCCTACTGTGGCCATAATGTCCCCTAAAGAAATCCATGCCGTAGTGCCCTTGGGCTGAATATAATATGTATAATTCCATTCTCCCAGTTGCATGTTCCAAAGCACCTCTCACTCACATGGCTCTCAGATATCTAAATTCTTATTAACCAATGCTTCTCAAGTGATCAGATTCTTCTCACGTGATCAGATTCTTCTCACAGGCATCTGACAGGCACATCGGGGACTCAACTGATTCGGTCCTTCTTATCGTTTCACATCCGTTACAACAGCAAGGGCGGTTCGTTGCTCCAGAGCCTTTCCGTTCACCTTCCCACTCCTGGGCCAGACTACACTCAATCATATGACCCACTGAAGAGATGAGTCTTCAGTAAAGACTTAAAGGTTGAGACAGAGTTTGCGTCTCTTACATGGGTAGGCAGATCATTCCATAAAAATGGAGCTCTATAGGAGAAAGCCCTGCCTCCAGCTGTTTGCTTCGAAATTCTAGGAACAATTAGGAGGCCTGCGTCTTGTGACCGTAGTGTACGTGTAGGTATGTACGGCAGGACCAAATCAGAGAGATAGGTAGGAGCAAGCCCATGTAATGCTTTGTAGGTGAGCAGTAAAACCTTGAAATCAGCCCTTGCCTTGACAGGAAGCCAGTGTAGGGAGGCTAGCACTGGAGTATTATGATCAAATTATTTGGTTCTAGTCAGGATTCTAGCAGCTGTATTTAGCACTAACTAAGTTTATTTAGTGCTTTATCCGGGTAGCCGGAAAGTAGTCCATTGCAGTAGTCTAACCTAGAAGTGACAAAAGCACTCAGATGGTTTTGTCTGGCTAATAGCCTACACAAACAGAGCACCACAATATGAGTCATAATACCCATAAAACCTAGCGGTTTTCCCATATGGGATTTTAGAAACAGCTCAAATAATGGCTGTGTTTTGTGTAGGCTTACCCTAGAGTGACGTTTTGATAATCTCTCTCGGACAAAAGGACTTTTATCAATACATCAGTCTCTATTTACTCTCATGGTATGATCAGACATAAGCTACGGACAACGAACACAATTGCATTTTATCCATGGCAATTTGAATGCACAAAATCACCGTGATGAGATTCTGAGGCCCATTGTGAGGCCACATTTTTTAAAGGTATCTGTGACCAAAAGATGCATATCTTTTTTCCCAGTCATGTGAAATTCAGAGATTAGGGCCTAATGAATTTATTTCAATTGACTGATTTCCTCACATGAACTGTTATTCAGTATAATCAATGAAATTGTTGGATTTATATTTATATTTTGTATTTTTATACCATTTATATTTTTGTTCAGTATAATTCAATCCAATATTTTATTATTATTATTTATTTTGGGGGGGATCAGTGTGCCGTCCACGGGACTGTTAAGCTAACATATGCTAATGTGATTAGCATGAGGTTGTAAGTAACAAAAACAATTCCCAGGACATATCTGATATTGGCAGAGAGCTTAAAGTCGTGTTAATCTTACTGCACTGTCCAATTTACAGTAGCTATTACCGTGAAATAATTCCATGCAATTGTTTGAGGAGACTGCAGATTTTTTAACATGAACGATAATATAAAACAAATTTGGCACATTTGGGCAGTCTTGATACAAAATGTTGAACAGAAATCCAATGGTTCATTGGATCAGTCAAAAATGTTGTATACACACTGCTGCCATCTAGGGGCCAAAATCTAAATTTCACATGGGCTGGAAAAATACATTATGGATTTTCCCATGCATTTCAAAGATGATGGTACAAAAAAATACAAAAGAACGGTTGGTTTTGTCTTTGTATTATCTTTTACCAGATCTATTGTGTTACATTCTCCTACATCCCTTTCACATTTCCACAAACTTCAAAGTGTTTCCTTTCAAATGGTACCAAGAATATGCATATCCTTGCTTCAGGGCCGGAGCTACAGGCAGTTCGATTTGGGTATGTCATTTTAGGTGAAAATTGAACGTTTAAGTTTTTTTTTCACTATTTCCTTATTTTAGAAAAAAGTATCTCTTTGGGTCTGTGATTCTCTCAAAAAAAATCAATTTAGAGGCCTATTGCTACAGTATCAGAATGCATCGCCTTGCAGTTTTGTGTGCAAATGTTTTCACCACAGCTTGTAGGTCCAGGTTGCGGGCCGAATTGTTTTCTGTACTGAGTATTGACAACCCAGACAGTCTTTCCTGAAACGTTGTGCTTCTAAGGTTGTTCATTATGAGTTTTAGTTTAGTTTTAGTTTAGAGAACGATCTCTCTGCAGAAGTGACAGTTGCATGGATGGTTAAAAATAGTTGGATTGCAGTAGTAACGTCAGGCAAACTGGGCAGAAGGGATTGGTGCTTCATCTCATATTCTCCTTAATTTCCAGCCTCAACAAGTTACGGAAAGATATTTACTGTATAGGAAGCTCTGGGTACAAGTCGTCTGGATACTGGGCAGCCAATAAACTGGCAGATGCAAACATATTATAATCTTTAGCGGACAACAGTTCTTGACGGCTCAATCAAAGAAAGAGGGTTGCGATTTCATTCATACTGGTGAACCGGCGTTTGAGCTGTGTGGTTAAAATATCAAAGTAGCATTGAACACAGACACTGTAAAATGTTCCTCTGCATCCTGAAGCCTGTTTTTGTGCATCACTTGGTCCTGCCTTTTGTTTATCCATCCCACTCTCTGTATCTGAGTTCGACCTGCTGATTCAACTTACTTTTTGAACTTGATTGCCAATTAAGTAAGTAGGTGGGGCAGGCTGTCTCCTTCCGTTGAGCAATAGGCCAATTAGATGCATGACAATGATAGGCCTATTGTCTCTGACTCACCTACTACTAATGTAGATTATTGTAAAACACAAAACACAAAAGCTTCCTACATGTGGAAATTAAAAAGGTTGAGATGATTATATTAGATTCTGGGTGTGCTGTTCCTACATTTTGTTTTCACTAGTAAAGTGCAAGCAATTGTTCATTCAGGTTATGGGTGTTTCCTCTTGAATTTGGTAAAAAGGGAAGTGAATTCGCTCATTTGCTTGTTGACAAACCTCTTGTGTGTATCAGACACACAGTTTTTCTCTTAGAGATTATATTTCTCACCCATCTACACACAATACCCCATAATGACAAAATGAAAACATGTTTCAAATTTAGAAATGTTTTCAAATGTATTGAAAATTAAATAAAGAAACATCTAATTTAGCCTACATAAGTATTCACACCCCTGAGTCAATACAGTACATATTAGAATCACCTTTGGCAGAGATTACAGCTGTGAGTATTTCTGGGTAAGTTTGTAAGAGCTTTGCACACCTAGATTTTACAATATTTCACATTATAATTTTTTTTAATTCTTCAAGCTCTGTCAAGTTGGTTGTTGATCATTGTCTAGACGGCCAATTTCAAGTCTTGCCATAGATTTTTAAGCCAATTTAAGTCAAAACTGTAAATAGGCTACTCGGGAACCAGTGGTGTAAAATATTTAAGTAAAACTTCTTT
The DNA here is from genome assembly GCF_021184085.1 of Oncorhynchus gorbuscha. Taxonomy (NCBI): domain Eukaryota; kingdom Metazoa; phylum Chordata; class Actinopteri; order Salmoniformes; family Salmonidae; genus Oncorhynchus; species Oncorhynchus gorbuscha. The sequence continues at coordinate 39,960,267 of NC_060183.1, read as the reverse complement.
AAAGTCCTAGTTAAGTAGTGTTTTGGGGGGTATCTGTACTTTACTATTTATATATTTGACATCTTACTTTTTACTCCATACATATACCCTGACACCCAATAAGTTCTCATTACATTTGGATTGCTTAGCAGGACAGGAAAATGGTCAAATAACTCAATTATCAAGAGAACATTCCTGGTCATTCCTACTGCCTTTGATCTGGCGGACTCACTAAACACACATGCTTAATTTGTCGGGGGTGTTGGAGTGTGCCCCTTGCCATGCATCTGGTTTGCTTAATATAAGGAATTAGACATTTTTACACTTTTACTTTTGACACTTAAGTATATTTTGCTATTACATTTAATTTTGATACTTAAGTATATTTAAAACCATACTTTTAAACTGTTACTCATAATATTTTACTTGGTGACTTTCACTTTTACTTGAGTCATTAAATATTAAGGCATTTTTACTTTTACTCAAGTATGACAAAATAGTACAATTTCCTGCACTGTCAGGAACATTCAATGTCGTGTTGGTAAGCAACTTCAGTGTATATTTGGCCTTGTGTTATAAATTATTGTCCTACTGAAAGGTACATTTGTCCCCCAGTCTTTTCCTCAAGGATTGTGTCTGTGCTTAGCCTTATTTCGTTTATTTTAATAAAAATAAAAACTCCCTAGTCCTTGCCGATGACAAGCATACCCATAACATGATGCAGCCACCACCATGTTTGAAAATATGAAGAGTGGTACTCGGTGATGTGTTGTGTTGGATTTGCTCCAAACATAATGCTTTGTATTCAGGACATCATTTTTTTCATTTTTTTTTGCAGTTTTACTTAAGTGCCTTATTGTAAACAGGATGCATGTTTTGCAATATTTGTATTCTGTGCATGTTTCCTTCTTTTCACTCTGTCAATTAGATTAGTATTGTGGAGTAACTACAATGTTGTTGATCCATCCTCAGTTTTCTCCCATCACAGCCATTAAAATCTGTAACTTTTTTAAAGTCACCGTTTATCACGCCCCGCCGACCTTAGAGTTCCTTATTATTTTCTATGTTTGGATAGGTCAGGGTGTGACTCGGATGGGAAAGTCTATGTTTTCTATTTCTTTGGTTGTGGCCGTGTGTGTTTCCCAATCAGAGGCAGTTGTCTATCGTTGTCTCTGATTGGGGATCATATCTAAGTTGTAATTTTCCTTTTAGGTTTTGTGGGATCTTGTTTTCTGATTAGTGTTTTTGCCTGACAGAATTGTTCGCTTTCATTTTCACGTTTGTTATTTTGTTTGAGTGCTTTTTGAATATTAAAATCATGAATACTTTCCACGCGGCATCTTGGTCCCCACTTCCTACCACAAACGAGAGCCGTAACACCGTTGGCCTCATGGTGAAATCCCTGACGAGTTTCCTTCCTCTACGGCAACTGAGTTAGGAAGGACTGTGTCTTTCTAGTTACTGGGTTTATTGATATACCATCCAAAGTGTAATTAATAACTTTTACCATGCTCAAAGGGATATTCAACATCTGCCTTTTTTCCCTTTCTACCCATCCACTAGTAGGTGCCCTTCTTTGCGAGGCATCTGTGTTTGAAATTCACTGCTCGAATGAGGGAACTAGTAAATAGTTGTATGTGTGGGGTACAGAGATGAGGTGGTCATTCAAAAATCATGTTAAACACTTATTGCACACATAATGAGTCCATGCAACTTGTGACTCCTAAACTTATTTAAGCTTGCCATAAGAGGTTGAATACTTATTGACTCAAGATATCTCAATTTAATTCATTTTAAATTCAGGCTGTAACACAAAAAACATTTAAAAATCAAGGGTGTGAATACCTTCTGAAGGCATTGTAAGTTTTTGCCTATTAGATGTAGTCATTTACTCTGAATTATTCCGTAAAAGTATCATGTGTTGTATGTATCCTACACTGTAATCGTTTTTGTCAATTGTTTTGTGAGTAATACATCCTGTTAGTTGAATTGAGTAAATGAAGTCCTCGTTTTACAGAGCCATTCTTTGATTGAATATAAGCTCATAAATTAGTGGAGTCACTGGTAAACCGATCTTTTGATGTACATTTTATGTCATAGGGGTGTATTTTCTAAGCTGTTACGACCACTGTGACGTACCATTTGATAATAGTATGCTTACTGTTTAAACTGTAACACATCAGATGACTTTAAACTTGAGACTACAGTTGTGCTAATATTTCATGAAGTCTAATGGTAAATGTTATGTACACTATACACATTAGATTACACATTGGTACTTCACATCTTGGTCTAAGATCAACTAGATAAATTAAAGCTTGGACGATGGGTGCTATAGACAGCGCATAATCCTTTTAATAATCAGTTATCTTAGAACAAATGTAATTATAGCATCTGAGTGATAATGTGTAGATTCACAAGTGGGCTAGATTCACCAGTATACATTTATGATCTATAGCCGTTAGTCACATGATAATGGAGTCAGATTGATGAATGTAGTTTATTATTATTATGAAACACAATTTGAACACATCTACATGTGTGTGTTAGAATGTTATACATCTCCTCTCACCACCCGGAGGCATATCAGTCTCAGCATCACTAGGCTCTTGTCTAGGCATTACTATTCAACACCTTTACTCAAACACAAGCTGCAGATAAAAGGCAGTGGAGGAAACAAACCCAGGTGTACCGTTCTCTTTGTGTCCCTAACTTTCAGAAACAAACCTCAGGAATATATATATATATATATTCTGTGTCTTGTAAACACAAACAGTAAGCACAAATTGACATGTGCTAGAGAATGTAGTCTAGCTGGTCTCATCAAGTAAAGTTACAAATAAACGGAATGGTTAACTCAAATAGAACTATACACACACATACAATCGCACCGACACACATAAAATCAAGTATAAAACAAAATAGGTAGAATTTTCATAATTTCCCTAAAACAGTGTTTCTTTAAAACCCATGCAGCAGGTTTCTCTTGCGCATTTCACAGACTTAGTTAAGGCAGCACTGCAGTCATCATGGCCCTTTTTTCAGAACGTTCGTCAAACATCTCTAAAACTACAACTCTGGGTCTAGTGTTCGAGAACTTACAGAACACTAGACCAGTGGGTAGCTGGCTGCCGTGGCAATGCCACAGTGATTCTTCCTGTCTTTGGCCATGTAGATGTAGCCTTTGTCTCCCCATTTCTCGCTCCAGCTGAGGAAGAGACAAAACATGTTAGTCCCACAGTTCTAGTTAGTAGGAAATTATAGATTCACTGCTGCTTTAGGGAAATGTATGACTTAGACCATAGTATCAGGACAAAAGAGGCATATTCCCCGATGAGGAAATCAACCAATCCCGTAGTGGTGATGTAACAAACAAAAAACATCCTAGGAAGATACTATGTACTGTACCTGTTCTTGACAATCCAGAATTTATTGCAATCTACATCCTCTCCTTCAAAACCGTATCCCACCACCAGAACTCCATGGTCAAGCTCCTCACTGCTGCACTTCTCCTCATAATAGATCCCTACAGGGAGAGGACATGGTTCAATTAGTGGGCTAAGATACGGAGTTTACCTCAGTATGTAAAACCACCTGATCTGATTCAAAGACATCACCATTTGTACATGGTGAACAGGACAATAGACCAGTACAGATCACTGCTACCTCAAAAAATAGTAGGTAGGGAATCCAATCCTTGCAAATAATGTTACACAAAATGTAAGTTGCACCGCTAACTGCTACTCACCAGACTGGTAGAACTGGAAGGATTCGTGGCTGGCATCGATGGCGACAGAGACGGGGCCGACAGACGCCACAGCCGTCATCAGAGCGTGTTCTTTGCCACTGGGGATGTCCACAAAGCCAGTTTCATTGACAGCACTGAACTCGGGTCGGTAGTGACAAAGATCATCATCCTGAGTTACCAGGGAAGAACAATGGCCATGATTAGTAAAAAACAACATATTCCAAATATTCAAACAAGTCGGTCATTCTTGGAGACAAATCCCACTTTAATGAAGTGGAAACTCAAATTTTCAAAGTTGAAGTTGTAAGTCATTCCAGATCGACAGCAAAAACTGCATGATCTGGGACCAGGCTAAAAGAACAGGGCCTTACTTTTAATAAATGCATCTTCATACGCTATTATATTTGAATTCAGACTAATAGAACACAGGGCCTTACCTTGCCCACATAGGGGTAGGACGCCTCTGTGTCCAGGCCGCCGTTGTCCTTTACATACTGGAACGCCAAGTCCATGAGACCTCCATTACAGCCCTCGTTGCCCTGGGGTCTGGAGCAGTCCATCAGGTTCTGTTCACTCAGAGACACCAGATTGCCAGTCTTCCTGAATTGCTGGCCCTCTATGGCTCCGGTGGAACTGAACGCCCAGCAAGACCCACATGAGCACTGAGGGGGTAAAGGTTGTTAAACATCTTGTTACTTTTTCATGCCAGAAAACACTGACATGTGCATATTACGCCAGTAATAAATACATTTAAAATATATATAACAATATGTATGCGCAATTTGCTGCCTTATCTTCTGGATACTGTAAATTACAATCATGGTAAACAGCACGCAAACAAGCCAGATAGTTCTCTGGAAGTAAAACCTTATTTAGTGACACATTAGTGTGTGGATGAGTCATGACTCATGAGTGATTCAGGTCTCACCTGGTTCTTGATGGGAGTGACGTAGCCCTTCTCTCTCCAGTCCACAGCTTCAGGGACCTGCAGGTAATTGGGTTCCATGAACAGAGAGCCCTTGTACTTCCTCTCAGTCGTCTGCTTGTAGCCGTTCATGAGCTGCCTGAACTCTTCGTTGGTCTAGGGAGGAAAGAATCAGAACACTTTGAAATGTAATGTCTTCCCTGAAAATATGTGGTTTGTAATTTACCATCTGAATGGGAAATGTAATGTTTTTTAACGTCTTAGGACTGTTTTAAAAGTTGTGCACTTAGCCATAAATCCTGTGTGCATCTTTAAAAGACTACGAGTAAGTTTCAATTCTCTTCTCGGGAGAACTATTCCATTTCTGCTTGATAGTTGAAGAAACCTAACCTGCGAGTCTGAATACATTCCTGCTTTCATTGTCAACGCAGATACCTGTGCCTGTGAAATATTTCATACTGTATGTGCTTCAGCAAATCTATGGCATGGCAACAAAAAGATCCAGCTACACCACACACACAGTATGGGAAAGAGCTGCTGAAAAGTAGCTCCTGCTCCACAGTAAAATGTCTCAGCAACAGACTTGGACAGAAGTTCACTGGAACTGATATCAGCACCTGAAAATTTCCACTGCTTTAGTTCCTGGATATAAATATATACAGTACAGGCCCCCAGAATGAGTAGCGGCACCCATTTCATCCATGTCAAGCACTGCTCAGCAAGGTGATTCTTCTTACCATGTCACCAAAGTTGTTCATGCCCAGACGGTAGGAGTGTTTTCCCATAGAATGGTCCAGGTTGTGCATCTCAATCTTTTTCAGGTTCTTTTCCCAAACCATCCTCCTCCAGCCCTCCTCACTCTGTAACAATGAGTGAAAAACAGTGAGAAAATATACACAATCATATACTGTCCCAGAACTATGTGCACAATCCATGCAATTAATGATACATAGGTGTAATTTACAGCTACATGTATGCACCACTTGATCAATTTGAGCCCCTTGTTGAGAACAGTGGAGGATGGTGGGAGTCAAAGGAGGACAGGCTCATTGTACTGGCTGTAATGGAACTGAGTCAAAAGTGGTTTCTAAATGTTTGATACCATTCCAATAATTCCATTCCAGTCTTTACAATAAACCCATCCTCCAAAAGCTCATCCCACCAGCCTCCACTCGTTGGGAGCTACTGAGGGGTTCCTATGACGATGTGCTCCTCTACTTGTGCTGAAACACCCACCTCATGGTAGTTCTTGCTGTGCCAGTTCTTCCACAAGTGCCAGTGGCCCTCCAACTGAGAGTCAAACATAGGGGCCGCATACACAGCACTCATACAGAGCACCAACACTGCCAAGTACAGGGACATCATGGTCAAACAGCTGTGGAGAGAGAGAGAGAGAGCAAAGCTGAGTCAGCCTTGTATTTTCAGTGTAAAGAAGCTATATAGCATAACATTTTTAATTTGTACCTTTGAAACAATGGCAGATCTTCAACGTTATATACAACAAAAAGTCTGGGCAGCACCTCCTACTGGAGATTTCATCTACAACTATCCATTTAGTCTCCCATCCAGTGTTTTAACCAGAGCTTTAACAGAGAAAATGACATTTAACCATCCTTTATAAGTCATATCAATTGTAATAAATAAATCACTTGTGAAGTCATCAGCAGCTATTGTTTTAATTCAACCTAGGGTTCACAAACACATCACCTTGCACTTTCACCATCCTGTGAAGTGAATTCATCATAATTTATTTAATCTGCAGCCTAATAAACTGCATGCTTTCCCAACGAGTAGTAAAGTGAGGTCCACACTACTACTCCAAGTTTACTTCGATATGATGGTTATTATATTCACCAACAATCACATAATTAATTTTACTGACACAAAAAGACTCCACCTAGTCTAGCGTATTTTGTGTTGTCGACATTTGGAAAGTTAACTGAAAAATTGTTTCCATCAGGTGTGTCATTACTTTTATCCGACATGTACTTTACTTGCTATACCACCGTTGGATGGAAATGTGGTTTGTGAGAACAAAACAAAAAAAAACTCCAAACTACCTTCCGCTCAACACAAGAAAAAAGATTAAACATATGGAACTAGGATACTACACTACCGGTATTCCAAATTAAATAAATTGGTATGTATTACTTTATGTGATATCCAGAAATATTCGAGGGAATGTTTGGTAACAGCCGGCAGAAAAAGCAACATCAAAAACTGTAGACTAATATTGTCTTTCTGTATCAATCAAATTGAAGAACAAATGCCCCTGGTAAATGTCCATAACCCAAGATCCTAACACTGTGCAAAGAACAGAATGGAAAGCAGTACTTACTTTTTCCCCGTCAATTTGCAGTAGCAGGGTGATGATTTATGCTGCTGTTGCTGTGTAGTCAGTGAACAAGACACGACACTTTATACAGCCAGCTATATGTCCTATAGTGGTGGGGGCTGGCTTGTGATTGGCTGAAAGGGGACCGTATATCACACTGCCGGCCCGCTGAAAGATCATTTAAATATCTCAGGTCCATCCCGGTGTAAATAGCCCAGCATGTGATTCCTGACCACTTGACCGTTTTCATCGACTCCGTAAAGATAAAACATCAAATTTGATTAAACATCTTTAGTGGGTGGATTAGATTACTGGGAAGCAAAAGGGTAGAAAGACACATCCCTTATCATTTTTTCATCTTCGGTTACTTTGTAACAGTTCTCTCATCATGTGCGGGCGCAGAGGAGATGAGAGCATGGCACGCTGATGCTTATACAGCAATGACAAAGAAATAACCAGAAAAAAATGCTAAACATGTTCATTGAACAGTAATGACATGAATATGGGTAGAAAGGTTACATGTAGTCTAGTACCTGAAACTGAAACTAATCATTCAAATAATAGCCTGAAGTTTGAACATTTGAAAGGTGTCAAGAAAGTTCTGATGGGCAAGCATTCCAATTTCAGTGTTTTTCAAGCCTTTCAGTGTTTTCCTGCCTCTTTATTTTTACCTTTATTTAACTAGGCAAGTCAGTTAAGAACAAATTTTCAATGATGGCCTAGGAACAGTGGGTTAACTGCCTGTTCAGGGGCAGAACAACAGATTTGTACCTTGTCAGCTCAGGGGTTTGAACTTGCAACCTTCCGGTTACTAGACCAACGCCCTAACCACTAGGCTACCCTGCAACCACTCGTCTACACATTCTCCTTTTGTTTTCTTTTTAAACATTGATAATGCATTTTAAACCCACTAAATCAAAACACACAGAAAACACACTAATCAATAAATTGTGTAATGTCACTTTTGCCTTGTCAGCTTTAGGAATTTCTGCCTGTCAACCAAACATTCACACAGGAAGAAGGGGAGGGATTCTCTTATTGGGCTGCTGCTGAATCTGTTGTTACTGATAGGAAACACACACACACACACACACACACACACACACACACACACACACACACACACACACACACACACACACACACACACACACACACACACACACACACACACACACACACACACACACACACACACACACACACACACACACACACACTGTAGATGTGTGGTTAGTAAAATGATTCCTTGATTGGTATTGGTGTGTCTACAAAAACACTACGGGGAAATCAATGAATGGATGGGTATTGAATAGTTCATTAGGTTTGTTTAAGATTTCCTAGTATTGATCGATCATACTAAGAAGTATGTTTTGATAACAATGCAGTAATGTATCTGTGTAACTTCAAACTTTTGCTGACACTGTTTACAATCTAACAGAAACAAATGCACTTTACTCCCCCTGTCAGACATGAAGTGTACTGCAGGTAATGTGACAGTCATGACCATGTGTAATTCCCTTCTCCCAGTTGCATGTTCCAAAGCACCTCTCACTCACATTGCTCTCAGATATCTAAATTCTTATTAACCAATGCTTCTGACGTGATCAGATTCTTCTCACGTGATCAGATTCTTCTCACAGGCATCTGACAGGCACATCGGGGACTCAACTGATTGGGTCCTTAATATGTAATAATAAATAATAATAATATAATATGTGCCATTTAGCAGACGCTTTTATCTAAAGCGACTTACAGTCATGTGTGCATACATTCTACGGGGTGGTCCCGGGACTCAACTGGCGTTGGGCTCCAGGACCACTTCCTTCTTATCGAGTTCCCGAGGTGCATATTGAAGATATTGGAAGAACTGTCCACATTTACTTTCGTCAGCCAACAAGATGAGTAGGCCTAACAAACAGCAAAAGCACTAGCCTATGTCAATCTACTATCCCCCATAGTATAAAGTTGACCTATTCTATTGGTCAATTTATCCTTCAGTGTGAGACCGAAATATTCAAAACCCAAATTAATAGAACCACTCGCATCAAAAAAGACATTTCAAAAGAAATGAGGCTGATGAAACAGATCATAATGTTTAGCTTAAAATGTTCATAAACGATTAGTCTTTTTCTTCACATTATAAGTGCAGTAATGCACAAACGGCAGTAGGCTATGTGCGAATGTTCCTAAATGAAATCAATTAGCGGGACACCACCATTCTCAAAAGTGACCACAAATGCTATTATGCATGTAATGCTTTATTATAAAGGTGCATTTTAATGGTGAAAATTATCTTCCTCAAAACCTGAAACTCACGCGCCGCCTAAGGATGCCAGTTAGGCTCTGGACCGGTTGTAAAGCAGATTAATGTTCTTAATTTCAATTAGTTATTTGGCCACTTAGTTGTGATATAAACTTTATCAATAACATATAGGCCTGTGGACTAGGCTACATGAGGTGTGAGACTATGATGTGAATACGTCGTAAGAAAAAGTTTCTTGCCTTACTTGCCTACACAAGCTGGGCATCACTCACAAATGATAATATATCATTGACAAGTGACAGGCTAATATAGTCATCCATCAGACTATTCTTGGCCAACAGCTCTGCCCCCCCCCCCAGCTACTCGCCCAAGCCTCCCCAGCTACTCCTTTACCCAAATCCAGATAGCAGATGTTCTGAAAGAGCTGCAAAACCCAGACCCGTACAAATCAGCTGGTCTTGACAATCTGGACCCTCTATTTCTGAAACTATCCACCGCCATTGTCGCAACCCTTATTACCAGCCTGTTCAACCTCTCTTTCATATAGTCTGAGATCCCCAAGGATTGGAAAGCTGCCGCAGTCATCCCCCTCTTCAAAGGGGGAGACACCCTGGTCCCACACTGTTACAGACCTATATCCATCCTGCCCTGCCGATCGAAGGTCTTCGAAAGCCTGGTCAACAAACAGATCACTGACCATCTCGATTTCCCACCGTACCTTCTCCGCTGTGCAATCTGGTTTCCGAGCCGGTCACGGGTGCACCTCAGCCACGCTCAAGGTACTAAATGATATCATAACCGCCATCAATAAAAGACAGTACTGTGCAGCCATCTTCATCGACCTGGCCAAGGCTTATATTCTTATCGGCAGACTCAGTAGCCTCAGTTTTTGTAATGACTGACTTGCCTGGTTCACCAACGACTTTGCAGACAGAGTTCAGTGTGTCAAATCGGAGGGCATGTTGTCCGGTCCTCTGGCAGTCTCTATGGGGACTCTTTTCTCTGTATATATCAATGATGTTGGTCTTGCTGCGGGTGATTCCCTGATTCACCTCTACGCAGACGACACCATTCTGTATACTTCTGGCCCTTCCTTGGACACTGTGCTATCTAACCTCCAAACGAGCTTCAATGCCATACAACACTCCTTCCGTGGCCTCCAACTGCTCTTAAACGCAAGTAAAACCAAATGCATGCTTTTCAACCGTTTGCTGCCTGCACCCGCACGCCCGACTAGCATCACCACCCTGGATGGTTCCGACCTAGAATATCTGGACATCTATAAGTACCTAGGTGTCTGGCTAGACTGTAAACTCTCCTTCCAGAATCATATCAAACATCTCCAATCTAAAATCAAATCTAGAGTCGGCTTTCTATTCCGCAACAAAGCCTCCTTCACTCACGCTGCCAAACTTACCCTAGTAAAACTGACTATCCTACCGGTCCTTGACGTCGGCGATGTCATCTACAAAATAGCTTCCAATACTCTTCTCAGCAAACTGGATGCAGTTTATCACAGTGCCATCCGTTTTGTTACTAAAGCACCTTATACCACCCACCACTGCGACCTGTATGCTCTAGTCGGCTGATCCTCGCTACATATTCGTTGCCAGACCCACTGGCTCCAGGTCACCTACAAGTCCATGCTAGGTAAAGCTCCGCCTTATCTCAGTTCACTGGTCACGATGGCAACACCCACTAGTAGCATGCACTCCAGCAGGTGTATCTCACTGTTCATCCCTAAAGCCAACACCTCATTTGGCCGCCTTTCCTTCCAGTTCTCTGCTGCTTGTGACTGGAACGAATTGCAAAAATTGCTGAAGTTGGAGACTTTTATCTCCCTCACCAACTTTAAACATCTGCTATCTGAGCAGCTAACCGATCGCTGCAGCTGTACATAGTCTAGTGGTAAATAACCCACACAATTTACCTACCTCATCCCCATAATGTTTTTATTTATTTACTTTTCTGCTCTTTTGCACACCAGTATATCTTCCTGCACATGACCATCTGATCATTTATCACTCCAGTGTTAATCTGCTAAATTGTAATTATTCGCCTACCTCATGTCTTTTGCACACAATGTATATAGACTCTTTTTTTCTTTTTTTCTACTGTGTTATTGACTTGTTTATTGTTTACTCCATGTGTAACTCTGTGTTGTCTGTTCACACTGCTATTCTTTATCTTGGCCAGGTAGCAGTTGTAAATGAGAACTTGTTCTCAACTAGTCTACCTGGTTAAATAAAGGTGAAACAAAAAAAACATATGAAAAAATATATATATTGTCTTAAAATATACTAAATAATAAGTGATCATTTTGTTTTGATTTAGAATGGACTATCATCATGCACCGGTTTCAGAACAGGGGAAAAATACAAGTCATCTATGCACTTAAATAGCGAATGGAGGACTTAATTGTCATGCTAGCCAGGTAGGCTATATTCCTGTTGTAAAGCAAAACAATGTGCTTAATATTAGGGAAGTTGAGAAATATAGTCAGCCTAAAGGAAGCTGAAGATCCTATTTTTAATAGAAGCCATCACTGTTTCCTCACGCAATTCCATAGCCTGTAGAAATGTTGCGCAACATGAGCTCATGGGCTCTCCTGAAGTGTTTGATTAGATTTTTGTACACATTTGCATTGATGTCAGAGAGGATTAGATGGACAATAGAGTGCTGAGTACCAGGCAGTTAGCAAGTTTGGTGGGCTAATGACCATCAGCAGCACCAGAGCTTGGAGAAGCCTAATTACCATGACCACAGTAAAAATGTTGCATGACCGTTGAGTCATAGTAATCTCCTTTTATGCACTCTGGACAGTAAATTGGTAGTACCCAACTTGCTAAAGACCATCGGGTCGCTAATGGACTGATACTCAGGCCTCCATTGTTCTTCTTAACCACTCCTGACATCAATTCAAATGCAATATATAATCACAGCAAACAGTATCTTGCTTTTAAAACTCACCTCACTGTGATTGATCAATTTGAAGAAAGAAGTTTAACAGCAGGTTGAAACTAAGTGGAAAACAAGGTCTTTGTGGGTGTTGTTTCAACGGCGAACACAACGACAGTGCTTTCTACGGTGATGATTAATTCAAAACACCCATACACATATTTGAACTTATGCAAATAAATAGGCCTTTGAGCACTTCAAATCGAAGTTATTAGGTGAACAATAGGTAGGTAAAGAAATAAAACAGTAAAAGGAGAGGCTATATACAGTAGCGAGGCTATAAAAGTAGTGAGGCTACATACAGACACCGGTTAGTCAGGCTGATTGAGGTAGTATGTACATGTAGATATGGTTAAAGTGACTATGCATATATGATTAACAGAACAGAGAGTAGCAATAGCGTAAAATAGGGGGTTGGCGGGTGGTGGGTGGGACACAATGCAGATAGCCCGGTTAGCCAATGTGCGGGAGCACTGGTTGGTCATTGAGGTAGTTTGTACATGTATGTAGAGTTAAAGTGACCATGCATATATGATAAACAGAGAGTAGCAGCAGCGTAAAATAAGAGGGGTTGAGTGGGCACACAATGCAAATATTCAGGGTAGCCATTTGATTACCTGTTTATGAGTCTTATGGCTTGGGGGTAAAAACTGTTGAGAAGCCTTTTTGTCCTAGACTTGGTACTCCGGTACCGCTTGCCATGCGGTAGTAGAGAGAACAGTCTATGACTAGGGTGTCTGGGGTCTTTTACCATTTTTAGGGCCTTCCTCTCACTGCCTGGTGTAGAGGTCCTGGATGGCAGGCAGTTAGCCCCAGTGATGTACTGGGCCGTACGCAATACCCTCTGTAGTGTCTTGCGGTCGGAGGCCGAGCTATTGCCGTACCAGGCAGTGATTGCATCCATCCGTTCTCTCCATGTTGCAGCTGTAGAATCATTTGAGGATCTCAGGACCCATGCCAAATATTTTTAGTTTCCTGAGGGGGAATAGGCTTTGTCGTGCCCTCTTCACAACTGTCTTGGTGTGTTTGGACCATTCTAGGTTGTTGTTGATGTGGACACCAAGGAACTTGAAGCTCTCAACCTGCTCCACTACAGCCCTGTTTATGAGAATGGGGGCGTTCTCGGGCCTCCTTTTCCTGTAGTCCACAATCATCTCCCTAGTCTTGGTTACGTTGAGGGATAGGTTGTTATTCTGGCACCACCCGGCCAGGTCTCTGACCTCCTCCCTATAAGCTTTCTCGTCGTTATCGGTGATCAGGCCTACCATTGTTGTGTCGTCTGCAAACTTAATGATGGTGTTGGAGTCGTGCCTGGCCATACAGGGAATACAGGAGGGGACTGAGCATGCACCCCTGGGGAGCTCCAGTGTTGAGAATCAGCGTGACCGATGTGTTGCTACCTACCCTCACCACCTGGGGGCGGCCCATCAGGAAGTCCAGGATCCAGTTGCAGAGGGAGGTGTTTAGTCCCTGGATCCTTAGTGGTGATCTTTGAGGATACTATGGTGTTGAACGCTGAGCTGTAGTCAATGAATAGCATTCTCACATAAGTGGTCCTTTTGTCCAGGTGGGAAAGGGTCATGTGGAGTGCAATAGAGATTGCATCATCTGTGCATCTGGTTGGGCGGTATGCAAATTGGAGTGGGTCTATTGTTTCTGGGATAATGGTGTTGATGTGAGCCATTATCAACTTTTCAAAGCACTTCATGGCAACGGACATGAGTGCTACGGGTCTGTACTCATTTAGGCAGGTTGCCTTTGTGTTCTTGGGCACAGGGACTAAGGTGGTCTGCTTGAAACATGTTGGTGTTTCAAACTCAATCAGGTCACTGGGCAGTGTCACTGGGCAGCTCGCGGCTGTGCTTCCCTTTGTAGTCTGCAATAGTTTGCAAGCCCTGCCACATGAGACGAGCGTCGGAGCCGGTGTAGTATGATTCAATCTTAGCCCTGTATTGACGCTTTTCCTGTTTGATGGTTCGTCGCAGGGCATAGCAAGATTTATTGTAAGCTTCTGGGTTAGAGTCCCGCACCTTGAAAGCCGTAGCTCTACCCTTTAGCTCAGTGCGAATGTTGCCTGTAATCCATAGCTTGGTTGGGGTATGTATGTATGGTCACTGTGGGGACGACGTCATCAATACACTTACTAATAAAGCCAAAGACTGATGTGGTGTACTCCTCAATGCCATCAGCAGAATCCTGGAACATGTTCCAGTCTGTGATAGCAAAACAGTCAGTCCTGTAGTTTAGCATCTGCTTCACCTGACCACTTTTTCATAGACCAAGTCACTGGTGCTTCCTGCTTAAAGTTTTGCTTGTAAACAGGAATCAGGAGGATAGAGTTGTGGTCATATTTACCAAATGAATGGGGAGAGAGAGCTTTGTAGGAGTCTCTGTGTGTGGAGTACAGGTGATCTAGAATTTCTTCCCTCTGGTTGCACATTTAACATGTTGATGGAAATTTGGTAGAACTGATTTAAGTTTCTCTGCATTAAAGTTTCCGGCCACAAGGAGCGCCGCCTCTGGGTGAGTGGTTTCCTGTTTGCTTATTTCCTTATACAGCTGACTGAGTGCGGTCTTAGTGCAAGCATCTGTCTGAGGTGGTAAATAAACAGCCACGAAAAGTATAGCTGAAAACTCTCTAGGCAAGTAGTGTGGCCTGCAATTTATCACAATATACTGTACTTCAGGCGAGCAAAATCTATAGACTTCCTTAGATTTCATGCACCAGCTGTTGTTTACAAATATGCACAGACCGCCCCCATCGTTGTTCTGTCTTGCCGGTGCAGCGTATATCCCGCTAGCTGAGGGGTGAGGGAGGAAGGAATGCTTTTTAAATGGACCGCCCTTGCCCGGATATCCGTCACTTGTTCATCCCACAATGGTAGTTTTCAGCTACCCGTAGTTTGTGAGTGCTTTATATGTTCTACAGTCAGTTATGATTGCATGTCTATTTATATTAACTATATAATTATTAAAATATGCCTACTGTATGATAGCTAGCAAATTAATTAGCTAACTAACGTAAACTCACTCACTTTTGTACATGGCCTTGGTCCGTACAATTGACCTTATTTTAGCGCTCAAAAAATGTAATACTTCCAGATCAACTGTAATGTCAATACCATTGTAAAGCACAATTTCTCCCCTTTCCAACAGAATTCATGCCGAGACCTGCATGCTGACCGTTTCTGCATAATTCAACAAGGCAATGAGCCCCCGTCACTGTCCACTGTCCGTTGGGTCTTTAAAAAAATGGCGGGTGGGGAAGCAAAACTAATGCGTGGTAGTGAGAAGGAGAGGAGATGTGTGGGAAAACTGCTTTTTTCACTCGATCTGTACAACTTATCACCTTATCGCCTCTAAAATGTAAATAAAATACTATAAAGAGTTTATATAATATGTCATTACATACCTATTTGAATGTTTATGTCGAATTTGAATCATGTTTTTAGGGCAGTGCTAAAGTGACCTTCAGAAGTCAACAGCGGCTTTGAGAATCATGATCGCTTGCAGTGATGAACGCAAAAAATGACTAGGTATCCCCCTTACTCCCGTCACTGTCCATTTCTTGTTTTTAAATGATGAGAGAAGTGCTACACCTGTTGGAGAGAGATTGTAAGACAGAAATAGTTTCTTTATGAGTGCTGTACATTACGGCATGACACGTCACGATGTAAAGCAGGGTCAGTTTTTTCAACTTTTATCCAATACTATAGAGCCATTACCATGTCGATCAATGCTTGAATAGAAACGTAGTTCATACCCCAGATTTTGAAGTCAACACAGTCGCTACAGTCCCATTAGTTTTCTTTGCAGCCTCGTTTGAATGTTGCGGTTGCGCACATTTGTACGCAATGGGGTGAGTTTACGTTAGCCTACTGTCAGGATTTGGCCAGGGTTGTTCCGGTTTATGATCACTAGATGCCCCCATTGTGCCTTTTGACCTTTTGTTTTCCCTTGATCCCCATTATTATTTGCACCTGTGCCTCGTTTCCCCTGATTGTATTTAAACCCTTTGTTTTATTCAGTTCTTTGCTCTGTGTTTGGTCCTGACACCTACCTAGCTACTAGGAAAATGTTTGATTTCTACAATTTCCAAAAGCTAACCAAATAAAAACATCATTCATTTAATGAGAGGTGTTTGTAGCACAATTTCTAACTTATTTACATTCCTTTTTACTTACACTTGTATGTTGACTCCATATTGACGTTCAGGTTTTAAGTTTCACCAAAAGTGTATTAAATTGTATTTTAGGCTACTGTTGGGGTTCGTTTCCTTGTTCCTTGTCAATCATTGGCTCCATTGGTGAAATTAGCATTATGACAATATCTTGAATAAATCATTCAAAACCCGTTATTCATGTAATTGCAGACAGAAGTTGACAACAGGAACATAACGCATGTTTCCGAGTAAGTTATGCATAAAAGAAAAGGTCCCAAGTTATTTTATTAAACCGGAAGTCCAGCCCAAGTGATGTCACTGCCTACGTCATTATCTTTTACTCATGAGACCAAAACCATGCCTACTCAACACTAAAACTGTTGTTTATATAGCTATCTGAAAGCTTAGCAGTAAATGTCCAAGTTGATTTATAGTAGAATGTCTGACTAATCTCTGATCCCTTACACTCCCCTGCAGAGTTCTGTCTTCACAGTCACACATTTCTCAGAGGGGTCTCTTTATAAGAGGCAAAGAGACCAGAAAACAACTGTGAAACAATACTACACCTCTATAATGAATATACATTGTTCATCTGTAGTTTAGGACCCTATAAATGTAAGGAGGGCAGGGTCTTATTACCCCCCCCCCTTCTATCAATAAAACACAAGCATAATCCAGTTGTAGAAAAGGCCCATGGAGTTGGTGGAATAATCCTTTAATTTATTGCCATTTACTCAGCTGGGCCAGGGGCACTTTAATTAGGTCAGGTGGAAATGTCTGACAGATCTCAACTCCATAAAAGGAGGAAATTGCCTTCGCCTGATCTCGCTGCTTTCTCTTCCTTAACTCCGTCTGATCCAGAAGTTCTGTGCGTCCATGAATCCACACTACTCAGTAAATATACCACTTTATGGTTAAAGGAATTCCTGCCTCAGTCTCATCCATTCCTCTGTCACCTGACACGTGACCAACTGTTCACCTTCACTGTCAGTCATCCCTCCTGTCCAGCTACCCACACAGATTCCACTAATCTTTCAATGGTCCTTCGAGCCGGATGATGACTGAACCAAAGACAGGTGAAAAGGAAATGGAGGCGGAGAGGGAAGAATTGTCTCCACTGGAAGGAAGAAGAGAGACGGAGAGAGCAGCTGAGGGAAAGGTCTTGGAACAAAGGAAATATCCAGGAGCTAATCCTAAAGCAACAAAGGCTTCATCCTCAACCATCAGCAGCACCAGAAGAACCAGGCAAGCACCTGGTTATCTTAAGGATTATGTGGTCAAGTTTCCGACATCAAAGGGCAAGCCCACCAGAGCTCAAAGTGTTGATGGATCAACTATACGTTTCAGCCATCTCCTTTGAGCCAAGTGCCGGAAACTGCTTTGGAGCAGGAAAGTGGTCTACATGAAGAACCTATGAAGGAGATAACTCCCACCGCACAGGTCGACCAGCTTCCTAAGGCAGGCTCCGCTCACCCTTTAAAAACCTCTTGAGGATAGGGGAGACGCTAGCGTCTCAACTGGCCAATTGCCAGGGGAAATGCAGAGTGCCAGATTCAAATAAAATGCTATAAAATTCAAACTTTCATTAAATCACACATGTAAGATACTCAATTAAAGCGACTCTCGTTTTGAATCCAGCCAACATGTCAGATTTTTTAAATGCTTTTCGGCGAAAGCATACAATGCCTTGCGAAAGTATTCGGCCCCCTTGAACTTTGCGACCTTTTGCCACATTTCAGGCTTCAAACATAAAGATATAAAACTGTATTTTTTTGTGAAGAATCAACAACAAGTGGGACACAATCATGAAGTGGAACGACATTTATTGGATATTTCAAACTTTTTTAACAAATCAAAAACTGAAAAATTGGGCGTGCAAAATTATTCAGCCCCCTTAAGTTAATACTTTGTAGCGCCACCTTTTGCTGTGATTACAGCTGTAAGTCGCTTGGGGTATTTCTCTATCAGTTTTGCACATCGAGAGACTGAAATTTTTCCCATTCCTCCTTGCAAAACAGCTCGAGCTCAGTGAGGTTGGATGGAGAGCATTTGTGAACAGCAGTTTTCAGTTCTTTCCACAGATTCTCGATTGGATTCAGGTCTGGACTTTGACTTGGCTATTCTAACACCTGGATATGTTTATTTTTGAACCATTCCATTGTAGATTTTGCTTTATGTTTTGGATCATTGTCTTTTTGGAAGACAAATCTCAGTCCCAGTCTCAGGTCTTTTGCAGACTCCATCAGGTTTTCTTCCAGAATGGTCCTGTATTTGGCTCCATCCATCTTCCCATCAATTTTAACCATCTTCCCTGTCCCTGCTGAAGAAAAGCAGGCCCAAACCATGATGCTGCCACCACCATGTTTGACAGTGGGGATGGTGTGTTCAGGGTGATGAGCTGTGTTGCTTTTACGCCAAACATAACGTTTTGCATTGTTGCCAAAAAGTTACATTTTGGTTTCATCTGACCAGAGCACCTTCTTCCACATGTTTGGTGTGTCTCCCAGGTGGCTTGTGGCAAACTTTAACAACATTTTTTATGGATATCTTTAACCTCTTGCTCCTACCTGACACGCAGGCGTCCCATCTAGACATCTGGAAATGCAAATGCGCTATGCTAAATGCTAATAGCACTCGTTAAAACTCAAACGTTCATTAAAATACACATGCAGGGTATTGAATTAAAGCTACACTCGTTGTGAATCCAGGCAACAAGTCAGATTTTTAAAATGCTTTTCGGCGAAAGCATGAGAAGCTATTATCTGATAGCATGTAACACCCCAAAAGACCCGCAGGGGACGTAAAAAAAAGAATTAGCATAGTCAGCGCTACACAAAACGCACAAATAAAATATAAAACATTCATTACCTTTGACCATCTTCTTTGTTGGCACTCCTAGATGTCCCATAAACACTATTGGGTCTTTTTTTCCGATTAAATCAGTCCATATATAGCCTAGATATCGATCTATGAAGACTGTGTGATCAACGAAAAAAATAGCGTTTTATAACGTAACGTCATTTTTTTAAATTAAAAGAGTCGACGATAAACTTTCACAAAAGACTTCGAAATACTTTTGTAATGCAACTTTAGGTATTAGTAAACGTTAATAAGCGATCAAATTGATCACGAGGCGATGTGTATTCTATAGCTGTACGTCTGGAAATAATGTCCGGGTAAATCTCAACCAAAATATCCGGTCGGAGACCGGAAGAACTGCGCTGCCTTGTTTCTGTTTGACCAAGAAACAAATAGTAGGCAAATGACAAGACTGTTGACATCGTGTAGAAGCTGTAGGTATTGCAACCTCGGCCCCATTTAATGTGGTTCACGTTTAACAATTGGTTGAAGTGGCACATGGATATATTTTCCCATTTTCAGTGATCAGATTTTCCTGCACTTTTCGATGAAACGCACGTTCTGTTATAGTCACAGCCGTGATTCAACCAGTTTTATAAACGTCTGAGTGTTTCCTATCCACACATACTAATCATATGCATATACTATATTCCTGGCATGAGTAGCAGGGTGCTGAAATGTTGCGCGATTTTTAACAGAATGTTCGAAAAAGTAGGGGGTAGGAGTAACAGGTTAAGAAATGGCTTTCGTTTTGCCACTCTTCCATAAAGGCCAGATTTGTGCAATATACGACTGATTGTTGTCCTATGGAAAGAGTCTCCCACCTCCGCTGTAGATCTCTGCAGTTCATCCAGAGTGATCATGGGCCTCTTGGCTGCATCTCTGATCAGTCTTCTCCTTGTATGAGCTGAATGTTTAGAGGGACGGCCAGGTCTTGGTAGATTTGCAGTGGTCTGATACTCCTTCCATTTCAATATTATCGCTTGCACAGTGCTCCTTGGGACGTTTAAAGCTTGGGAAATATTTTTGTATCCAAATCCGGCTTTAAACTTCTTCACAACAGTATCTCGGACCTGCCTGGTGTGTTCCTTGTTCTTCATGATGCTCTCTGCGCTTTTAACGGACCTCTGAGACTATCACAGTGCAGGTGCATTTATACGGAGACTTGATTACACACAGGTGGATTGTATTTATCATCATTAGTCATTTATGGTCAACATTGGATCATTCAGAGATCCTCACTAAACTTCTGGAGAGAGTTAGCTGCACTGAAAGTAAAGGGGCTGAATAATTTTGCACCACCAATTTTTCAGTTTTTGATTTGTTAAAAAAGTTCGAAATATCCATGAAATGTCGTTCCACTTCATGATTGTGTCCCACTTGTTGTTGATTCTTCACAAAAAAATACAGTTTTATATCTTTATGTTTGAAGCCTGAAATGTGGCAAAAGATCACAAAGTTCAAGGGGGCCGAATACTTTCGCAAGGCACTGTATGAAGCTATTATCTGATAGCCTGCAGCCATCCTTACCAGCAGTAAACATAGGAGCTAGCGTAGCAGGCGCTACACAAAACGCTGAAATAAAATATTAAATATGCATTACCTTTGACGAGCTTCTTTTGTTGGCACTCCAATATGTCCCATAAACATCACAATTGATCGTTTTGTACGATTAATTCCGTCCATACATATCGAAAATGTCCATTTATAAAGCGCGTTTGATCCATAAAAAAACAGCTTAGAAAAATGCAACGTCACTAAAAAATATTTCAAAAGTGCCTATAAACTTTGCCAACATATTTAAAACTACTTTTGTAATACAACATTAGGTATTTTTAAATGTTAATAATCGATCAAATTGTAGACGGGGCAATCTGTATTCAATACATGAACGAAAAGAAAAAAGCTCTGCTCTTCACGTCTTGTGCAGCTCACAAAAGTGTCCCCTGTTCCGAGTTGGCCTACTTCCTGATAAAGACAAAGGAATAACCTCAGCCATATTCCAAACACTGGAGACATTGTGTGGAAGCGGTAGGAACTGAAAGTAGATTCCTATTAAATTTCCAATGGCAAAGACAATATAGGGAAGAGATGGGGGGAAAAAAAATTCTGAATCGTTAGTCCTCAGGGTTTTTCCTGCTACATAAGTTCTGTTATACTCACAGACATGATTCAAACAGTTTTAGAAACTTCAGAGTGTTTTATATCCAAATCTATGAATAATATGCATATCTTATATTCTTGGCATGAGTAGCAGGAAGTTGAAATTGGGCATGCTATTTATCCAAAAGTGAAAATTCTGCCCCCTATTTTTAAGAGGATGGGAAATCGTCAAAGCACTCTAGACGGAGTGGTGTTCGACCAGTGGATACCCCTTTGGAAGTGGCCATGGCAGCCGCCATTCACTAGCCCTCAGTGATTCACAGACCGCTGTCCTACAAGAGAGGATGAAACTATTAGCATGGGAGGAAATTGAGCGTCAGATTGAGGAGGAACGACAGGCTGACAAACGATGTCACCAATTGGATGTGCAGGCCCGTAGAGCTCTACAGAAACGGGAATTCATTGCCAAGGACCTGGCACAGCAGCGATGGCACTGTCAAGCCAGATGGGAATTGGAGGAGGCACGGATGGTCTCATCCTTCCTGGAGAGGAACGAACAGGGAGTTGACCTGACCACCCCTCCACATGGAGCTGACCTGTCTGCCTTTCTTTACCAATCTGCTCCTCTGGTACAGCATGGCATACAAATAAAATCAAATCAAATGTATTTATATAGTCCTTCGTACATCAGCTGATATCTCAAAGTGCTGTACAGAAACCCAGCCTGAAACCCCAAACAGCAAGCAATGCAGGTGTAGAAGCACGGTGGTTAGGAAAACTCCCTAGAAAGGCCAAAACCTAGGAAGAAACCTAGAGAGGAACCAGGCTATGTGGGGTGGCCAGTCCTCTTCTGGCTGTGCCGAGTGGAGATTATAAGAGAACATGGCCAAGATGTTCAAATGTTCATAAATGACCAGCATGGTCAAATAATAATAATCACAGGCAGAACAGTTGAAACTGGAGCAGCAGCACGGCCAGGTGGACTGGGGACAGCAAGGAGTCATCATGTCAGGTCGTCCTGAGGCATGGTCCTAGGGCTCAGGTCCTCCGAGAGAGTGAAAGAAAGAGAGAAATAGATAATTAGAGAGAGCATACTTAAATTCACACAGGACACCGGATAGGACAGGAGAAGTACTCCAGATATAACAAACTGACCCTAGCCCCCTGACAGAAACTACTGCAGCATAAATACTGGAAGCTGAGACAGGAGGGTTCAGGAGACACTGTGGGCCCATCCGAGGACACCCCCGGACAGGGCCAAACAGGAAGGATATAACCCCACCCACTTTGCCAAAGCACAGCCCCCACACCACTAGAGAGATATCTTCAACCACCAACTTACCATCCTGAGACAAGGCCGAATATAGCCCACAAAGATCCCCGCCACGGCACAACCCAAGAGGGGGCGCCAACCCAGACAGGAAGATAACATCAGTGACTCAACCCACTCAAGTGACGCACCCCTCCTAGGGACGGTATGAAAGAGCCCCAGTAAGCCAGTGACTCAGCCCATGTAATAGGGTTAGAGGCAGAGAATCCCAGTGGAAAGAGGGGAACCGGCCAGGCAGAGACAGCAAGGGCGGTTCGTTGCTCCAGAGCCTTTCCGTTCACCTTCCCACTCCTGGGCCAGACTACACTCAATTATATGACCCACTGAAGAGATGAGTCTTCAGTAAAGACTTAAAGGTTGAGACCGAGTTTGCGTCTCTTCCATGGGTAGGCAGATCATTCCATAAAAATGGAGCTCTATAGGAGAAAGCCCTGCCTCCAGATGTTTGCTTAGAAATTCTAGGGACAATTAGGAGGCCTGCGTCTTGTGACCGTAGCGTACGTGTAGGTATGTACGGCAGGACCAAATCAGAGAGATAGGTAGGAGCAAGCCCATGTAATGATTTGTAGGTGAGCAGTAAAACCTTGAAATCAGCCCTTGCCTTGACAGGAAGCCAGTGTAGGGAGGCTAGCACTGGAGTATTATGATCAATTTTTTTGGTTCAAGTCAGGATTCTAGCAGCTGTATTTAGCACTAAACTAAGTTTATTTAGTGCTTTATCCGGGTAGCCGGAAAGTAGTGCATTGCAGTAGTCTAACCTAGAAGTGACAAAAGCACTCAGATGGTTTTGTCTGGCTAATAGCCTACACAAACAGAGCACCACAATATGAGTCATAATACCCATAAAACCTAGCGGTCAAACAGGGAAATGGTTCCAATCGTTTTTCCACCATTCATTTTCCCATATGGGATTTTAGAAACTGCTCAAATAAGGGCTGTGTTTCGTGTAGGCTTACCCTAGAGTGACGTTTTGATAATCTCTCTCGGACAAGAGGACTTTAATCAATACATCAGTCTCTATTTACTCTCATGGTATGATCAGACATAAGCTACGGACAACGAACATAATTGCATTTTATCCATGGCAATTTGAATGCACAAAAACACCGTGATGAGATTCTGAGGCCCATTGTGAGGCCACATTTTTAAAGGTATCTGTGACCAACAGATGCATATCTGTTTTCCCAGTCATGTGAAATTCAGAGATTAGGGCCTAATGAATTTATTTCAATTGACTGATTTCCTCACATGAACTGTTATTCAGTAAAATCAATGAAATTGTTGGATATATATTTATATTTTGTATTTTTATACCATTTTATACCATTTATATTTTTGTTCAGTATAATTCAATCCAATTTTTTATTATTATTATTTATTTTGGGGGTGATCGGTGTCCCGTCCACGGGACTGTTAAGCTAACGTAGGCTAATGTGATTAGCATGAGGTTGTAAGTAACAAAAACAATTCCCAGGACATAGACATATCTGATATTGGCAGAGAGCTTAAAGTCGTGTTAATCTAACTGCACTGTCCAATTTACAGTAGCTATTACCGTGAAAGAATTCCATGCAATTGTTTGAGGAGAATGCAGATTTTTTTAACATGAACGATAATAATAAACAAATTAGGCACATTTGGGCAGTCTTGATACAAAATGTTGAACAGAAATGCAATGGTTCATTGGATCAGTCTAAAATTTTATACACACACTGCTGCCATCTAGGGGCCAAAATCTAAATTTCACATGGGCTGGAATAATACATTATGGATTTTCTCTTGCATTTCAAAGATGATGGTACAAAAACAATACACAAGAACGGTTGGTTTTGTCTTTGTATTATCTTTTACCAGATCTATTGTGTTATATTCTCCTACATCCCTTTCACATTTCCACACACTTCAAAGTGTTTCCTTTCAAATGGTACCAAGAATATGCATATCCTTGCTTCAAGGCCTGAGCTACAGGCAGTTCGATTTGGGTATGTCATTTTAGGTGAAAATTGAAAGTTTAAGTTTTTTTTCTCACTATTTCCTTATTTTAGAAAAAAGTATCTCTTTGGGTCTATGATTCTCTCAATTTTTTTCAATTTAGAGGCCTATTGCTACAGTATCAGAATGCATCGCCTTGCAGTTTTGTGTGCAAATGTTTTCACCACAGCTTGTAGGTCCAGGTTGCGGGCCCAATTGTTTTCTGTACTGAGTATTGACAACCCAGTCAGTCTTTCCTGAAACGTTGTGCTTCTGAGGTTGTTCATTATGAGTTTTAGTTTAGAGAACGATCTCTCTGCAGAAGTGACAGTTGCAGGGATGGTTAAAAATAGTTGGATTGCAGTAGCAACGTCAGGGAAACTGGGCAGAAGGGATTGGTGCTTCATCTCATATTCTCCTTAATTTCCAGCCTCAACACGTTACGGAAAGATATTAACTGTATAGGAAGCTCTGGGTACAAGTCGTCTGGATACCGGGCAGCCAATAAACTGGCAGATGCAAACAGATTATAATCTTTAGCGGACAACAGTTCTTGACGGCTCAATCAAAGAAAGACGGTTGCGATTTCATTCATACTGGTGAACCGGCGTTTGAGTTGTGTGGTTGCAATATCAAAGTAGCATTGAACACAGACACTGTAAAATGTTTTTGTGCATCACTTGGTCCTGCCTTTTGTTTATCCATCCCACTCTCTGTATCTGAGTTCGACCTGCTGATTCAACTTACTTTTTTGAACTTGATTGCCAATTAAGTAAGTAGGTGGGGCAGGCTGTCTCCTTCCGTTGAGCAATAGGCCAATTAGATGCATGACAATGATAGGCCTATTGTCTCTGACTCACCTACTACTAATGTAGATTATTGTAAAACACAAAACACAAAAGCTTCCTACATGTGGAAATTAAAAAGGTTGAGATGATTAGATTAGATTCTGGGTGTGCTGTTCCTACATTTTGTTTTCACTAGCAAAGTGCAAGCAATTGTTCATTTAGGTTATGGGTGTTTTCTCTTGAATTTGGTAAAAAGGGAAGTGAATTCTCTCATTTGCTTGTTAGCAAACCTCTTGTGTGTATCAGACACACAGTTCTTCTATTAGAGATTATATTTCTCACCCATCTACACACAATAACCCATAATGACAAAATGAAAACATGTTTCAAAGTTAGAAATGTTTTCAAATGTATTGAAAATTAAATAAAGAAACATCTAATTTAGCCTACATAAGTATTCACACCCCTGAGTCAATACAGTACATATTAGAACCACCTTTGGCAGAGATAACAGCTGTGAATATTTCTGGGTAAGTTTGTAAGAGCTTTGCACACCTAGATTTTACAATATTGCACATTATTATTTTTTTAATTCTTCAAGCTCTGTCAAGTTGGTTGTTGATCATTGTCTAGACGGCCAATTTCAAGTCTTGCCATAGATTTTTAAGCCAATTTAAGTCAAAACTGTAAATAGGCTACTCGGGAACCAGTGGTGTAAAATATTTAAGTAAAACTTCTTTAAAGTCCTACTTAAGTAGTGATTTGGGGGTATCTGTACTTTACTCTTTATATATTTGACATCTTACTTTTTACTCCATACATATACCCTGACACCCAATAAGTTCTCATTACATTTGAAATGCTTAGCAGGACAGGAAAATGGTCAAATAACTCAATTATCAAGAGAACATCCCTGGTCATTCCTACTGCCTTTGATCTGGCGGACTCAATAAACACACATGCTTAATATGTTGGGGGTGTTGGAGTGTGCCCCTTGCTATCCATCTGGTTTGCTTAATGTCAGGATTTGGCCAGGGTTGTTCCGGTTTTTGGTCACTAGATGCCCCCATTGTGCTTTTTGACCTTTTGTTTTCCCTTGATCCCCATTATTATTTGCACCTGTGCCTCGTTTCCCCTGATTGTATTTAAACCCTTAATATTTAAACCCTTAATTTTGTGTATTTACCTTTTGTCTTGGAGGATTACCTTTGTTCTTGTGGAATTCCATGTTTTCATTTACATTACATTTACATTTAAGTCATTTAGCAGACGCTCTTATCCAGAGCGACCTCAGTTATTTGCTCTGTGTTTGTATGTTAGCACCCAGCCCTAGTATTCTGTGTACTCTTGGTGATCCTGGTGAACTCTCTTGTGGAATTCTGTTTTTTGTTCTTGTTTATTTATTTTTGAGTATCTTTTGAGGCTTTTTATGCTATACCTACCACCTTGTGTATTTACCTTTTTGTCTTGGAGGATTACCTTTGTTCTTGTGGAATTCCATGTTTTCCTGAAGGACTGGTCATCAGAAGGGGGAAAGGAGAAGATTTTTACTTCATTAAATACACTGTCTCAAGTACTGCTGTGTCTGCCTCATCTTCTGTGTTCTGCCGACTATTCGTGGCTCAGTTTGTTAAGTGACTGTTACTCACTCCGGAGACCTCGGTTCGTAACCGGGTCCTGACACTTAATATAAGGAATTTGACATTTTTTACACTTTTACTTTTGACACTTAAGTATATTTTGCTATTACATTTACTTTTGATACTTAAGTATATTTAAAACCATACTTTTAAACTGTTACTCATAATATTTTACTTGGTGACTTTCACTTTTACTTGAGTCATTATTTATTAAGGCATTTTTACTTTTACTCAAGTATGACAAATTAGTACAATTTACAGCACTGTCAGGAACATTCAATGTCGTGTTGGTAAGCAACTTCAGTGTATATTTGGCCTTGTGTTATAAATTATTGTCCTACTGAAAGGTACATTTGTCCCCCAGTCTTTTCCTCAAGGATTGTGTCTGTGCTTAGCCTTATTTTGTTTATTTTAATACAAATAAAAACTCCCTAGTCCTTGCCGATGACAAGCATACCCATAACATGATGCAGCCACTACCATGTTTGAAAATATGAAGAGTGGTACTCGGTGATGTGTTGGATTTGCAAACATAATGCTTTGTATTCAGGATAGCTTTTTTTTGTTTTTTTGCAGTTTTACTTAAGTGCCTTATTGTAAACAGGATGCATGTTTTGCAATATTTGTATTCTGTGCATGCTTCCTTCTTTTCACTCTGTCAATTAGATTAGTATTGTGGAGTAACTACAATGTTGTTGATCCATCCTCAGTTTTATCCCATCACAGCCATTAAACTCTGTAACTTTTTTAAAGTCACCGTTTATCACGCCCCGACCTTAGAGTTCCTTATTATTTTCTGTTTGGTTAGGTCAGGGTGTGGGGTTTTTGGGGACTACGACAGCTGACTTTTGAGGGCAAGGTTTTAATCATTAAAGCTGTGATTTTACCTGTGCTTTTATTAATCAGTTCTGTTTTTATCCCCCCTCGAAGGAGTATTTTAGACCTGGAGCGGATGCTTTTTTTACTTCCTGTGGGGAGGCAAGTGGGAGAGGCTGAGGAGGGAGGTGGTCAAGAGGCCCAGGTCCAAGGGGGGGAAAGGCTTGCCTGACCTCTACTTGTTCCTGGGCAGCCGCTACACAGCGTTACATCTGACTCTTGCCACCTCCCCGGTCAACAACAAGACGCAGGCCCTCGCACGCTTCTGGCTGGGATCTTACCTCAGGACTCTGCGGCTGATCCCAGTCGACCTGCGAGCCCCAGTCTCTTTCCTGCTACCCCCGCACTACGCCCAGCTCCAGAAGTTTTTAAGACATTTTAAACTGGAAAAAGAAACAGTCACGGTCTTAACAAAACACCGCTCTCTTCTCTCTCTTGTGCAGGAGCGGGAACCAGTATGTCCAGTGAGAGGGCTTGCTATAGGTGAGCCCACAACGTTTTGGCGCAACGTGGCCCATCCTGCTCTCCTGAATCGGCATCGGGACCTGTCCTGGATGGTCGCCCACGAGATCCTCCCGGTCAGGGCCGTTATGCACTCACGGGGCATGGGGAGGACATCCGCGTGCCCCCGACCAGGCTGCGGCCAAGAAGAGTCGGTGAGGCACATGCTCTGGGAGTGCAGAGCCGCCAGGGACCTGTGGAAGGAAGCAGGCCCCCTGATCACCTTGTGTCTGCCAGCAGGGGAGGACCTAACACCTCAGCTCGTGCTGTATGGGGTGGGCCGAAGGAAGGGGGCCTCACCAAGTTCTGGTCCACCCTCACGTGCCTGAAGGAAGCACTGTGGTCCTCCCGTAACCTGCTGGTAGCGAAAAACGTAGAGACCAACCCCCAGGCAGTGGCCATGGTATCCACGGAAGCCCTGGGGTGGTACAGAAGGAAGGGGGCCTCGACCCCAGGTGAAGGGTCCCCCACAACACCCTAGGTCCCGGCGGCCACGGCCTGACAGCGCTGCGGCGCCTAGGGCGATGCGCCTAGGGGAGGGATCTCCTCTAGGCCCCGAAGGACGGGACGATGATCTATTCAGAAGAGCAGGATGAGGTGAGCTTGATAAAGACTCACCCCGCACCTGTACAAGGGACTGAAGACAGCCTTTTAACAAAGTGGCTTTTTAACATGTTTTTCATGTCTTAAAAATGTTTTACATTTGTTAGATCATTAGCACACATTTTAAATGGCTTTTACAGATTTGAGGTTTTTACAAGGAAAGTAATTTTATTCATGGTTGTTTTCATTGGTTTTAACATGTACTTTTTAACAAATTTAAATGTAACGTTCAAATGCTGTGTTCTATTCTTTTTTTGCTGATTTTATGTGTGTAAATGATGTAAAAAATGTATGAGCTGTTTTTAAAGGAATTGTGCCAATAAAACTTTTCCAAAAGAAAAAAATGTATCCTACACTGTAATCGTTTGTCTCAATTGTTTTGTGAGTAATACATCCTGTTAGTGGAATTGAGTAAATGAAGTCCTCGTTTTACAGAGCCATTCTTTGATTGAATATAAGCTCATAAATTAATGGAGTCACTGGTAAACCGATCTTTTGATGTACATTTTATGTCATAGGGGTGTATTTTCTAAGCTGTTACGACTACTGTGACGTACCATTTGATAATAGTATCCTTACTGTTTAAACTGTAACACGTCAGATTACTTTACACTAGAGACTACAGTTGTGCTCATATTTAATGAACTCTGATGGTAAATGTTATGTACACTATACACATTAGATTACACATTGGTACTTTACATCTTGGTCTAAGATCAACTAGATAAATTAAAGCTTGGACGATGGGTGCTATAGACAGCGCATAATCCTTTTAATAATCAGTTATCTTAGAACAAATGTAATTATAGCATCTGAGTGATAATGTGTAGATTCACAAGTGGGCTAGATTCACCAGTATACATTTATGATCTATAGCCGTTAGTCACATGATAATGGAGTCAGATTGATGAATGTAGTTTATTATTATTAAACACAATTTGAACTCATCTACATGTGTGTGTTAGAATGTTATACATCTCCTCTCACCACCCGGAGGCATATCAGTCTCAGCATCACTAGGCTCTTGTCTAGGCATTACTATTCAACACCTTTACTCAAACACAAGCTGCAGATAAAAGGCAATGGAGGAAACAAACCCAGGTGTACCATTCTCTTTTTGTCCCTCACTTTCAGAAACAAACCTCAGGAATATATATATATATTCTGTGTCTTGTAAACACAAACAGTAAGCACAAACTGACATGTGCTAGAGAATGTAGTCTAGCTGGTCTCATCAAGTAAAGTTACAAATAAACGGAATGGTTAACTCAAATAGATCTATACACACACATACAATCGCACCGACACACATAAAATCAAGTATAAAACAAAATAGGTAGAATATTCATAATTTCCCAGTGTTTCTTTAAAACAGTGTTTCTTTAAACCCATGCAGCAGGTTTCTCTTGCGCATTTCACAGACTTAGTTAAGGCAGAACTGCAGTCGTCATGGCCCTTTTTTCAGAACGTTTGTCAAACATCTCTAAAACTACAACTCTGGGTCTAGTGTTCGAGAACTTACAGAACACTAGACCAGTGGGTAGCTGGCTGCCGTGGCGATGCCACAGTGGTTATTCCTGTCTTTGGCCATGTAGATGTAGCCTTTGTCTCCCCATTTCTCGCTCCAGCTGAGGAAGAGACAAAACATGTTAGTCCCACAGTTCTAGTTAGTAGGAAATTATAGATTCACTGCTGCTTTAGAAAAATGTATGACTTAGACCATAGTATCAGGACAAGAGAGGCATATTCCCCGATGAGGAAATCAACCAATCCCGTAGTGGTGATGTAACAAACAAAAAACATCCTAGGAAGATACTATGTACTGTACCTGTTCTTGACAATCCAGAATTTATTGCAATCTACATCCTCTCCTTCAAAACCGTATCCCACCACCAGAACTCCATGGTCAAGCTCCTCACTGCTGCACTTCTCCTCATAATAGATCCCTACAGGGAGAGGACATAGTTCAATTAGTGGGCTAAGATACGGAGTTTACCTCAGTATGTAAAACCACCTGATCTGATTCAAAGACATCACCATTTGTACATGGTGAACAGGACAATAGACCAGTACAGATCACTGCAAATAATGTTACACAAAATGTAAGTTGCACCGCTAACTGCTACTCACCAGACTGGTAGAACTGGAAGGATTCGTGGCTGGCATCGATGGCGACAGAGACGGGGCCGACAGACGCCACAGCCGTCATCAGAGCGTGTTCTTTGCCACTGGGGATGTCCACAAAGCCAGTTTCATTGACAGCACTGAACTCGGGTCGGTAGTGACAAAGATCATCATCCTGAGTTACCAGGGAAGAACAATGGCCATGATTAGTAAAAAACAACATATTCCAAATATTCAAACAAGTCGGTCATTCTTGGAGACAAATCCCACTGTAATGAAGTGGAAACTCAAATTTTCAAAGTTGAAGTTGTAAGTCATTCCAGATCGACAGCAAAAACTGCATGATCTGGGACCAGGCTAAAAGAACAGGGCCTTACTTTTAATAAATGCATCTTCATACCCTATTATATTTGAATTCAGACTAATAGAACACAGGGCCTTACCTTGCCCACATAGGGGTAGGACGCCTCTGTGTCCAGGCCGCCGTTGTCCTTTACATACTGGAACGCCAAGTCCATGAGACCTCCATTACAGCCCTCGTTGCCCTGGGGTCTGGAGCAGTCCATCAGGTTCTGTTCACTCAGAGACACCAGATTGCCAGTCTTCCTGAATTGCTGGCCCTCTATGGCTCCGGTGGAACTGAACGCCCAGCAAGACCCACATGAGCACTGAGGGGGTAAAGGTTGTTAAACATCTTGTTACTTTTTCATGCCAGAAAACGACATGTGCATATTACGCCAGTAATAAATACATTTAAAATATAAATAACAATATGTATGCGCAATTTGCCACCTTATCTTCAGGATACTGTAAATTACAATCATGGTAAACAGCACTCAATCAAGCCAGATAGTTCTCTGGAAGTAAAACCTTATTTAGTGACACAGTAGTGTGTGGATGAGTCATGACTCATGAGTGATTCAGGTCTCACCTGGTTCTTGATGGGAGTGACGTAGCCCTTCTCTCTCCAGTCCACAGCTTCAGGGACCTGCAGGTAATTGGGTTCCATGAACAGAGAGCCCTTGTACTTCCTCTCAGTCGTCTGCTTGTAGCCGTTCATGAGCTGCCTGAACTCTTCGTTGGTCTAGGGAGGACAGAATCAGAACACGTTGAAATGTAATGTCTTCCCTGAAAATATGTGGTTTGTAATTTACCATCTGAATGGGAAATGTAATTTTTTTTAACGGCTTTTGACTGTTTTAAAAGTTGTGCACTTAGCCATAAATCCTGTGTGCATCTTTAAAATACTACGAGTAAGTTTCAATTCTCTTCTCGGGAGAACTATTCCATTTCTGCTTGATAGTTGAAGAAACCTAACCTGCGAGTCTGAATACATTCCTGCTTTCATTGTCAACGCAGACACCTGTGCCTGTGAAATATTTCATACTGTATGTGCTTCAGCAAATCTATGGCATGGCAACAAAAAGATCCAGCTACACCACACACACAGTATGGGAAAGTGCTGCTGAAAAGTAGCTCCTGCTCCACAGTAAAATGTCTCAGCAACAGACTTGGACAGAAGTTCACTGGAACTGATATCAGCACCTGAAAATGTCCATTGCTTTAGTTCCTGCACCTCATAGAATATTAGCTCAAAAGTCCTGCAGTGTTCCTGGATATAAATATATACAGTACAGGGCCCAAGAATGAGTAGCGGCACCCATTTAATCCATGTCAAGCACTGCTCAGCAAGGTGATTCTTCTTACCATGTCACCAAAGTTGTTCATGCCCAGACGGTAGGAGTGTTTTCCCATAGAATGGTCCAGGTTGTGCATCTCAATTTTTTTCAGGTTCTTTTCCCAAACCATCCTCCTCCAGCCCTCCTCACTCTGTAACAATGAGTGAAAAACAGTGAGAAAATATACACAATCATATACACAATCATATACTGTCCCAGAACTATGTGCAAAATCCATGCAATTAATGATACATAGGTGTAATTTACAGCTACATGTATGCACCACTTGATCAATTTGAGCCCCTTGTTGAGAACAGTGGAGGATGGTGGGAGGAGTCAAAGGAGGACAGGTTCATTGTACTGGCTGTAATGGAACTGAGTCAAAAGTAGTTTCTAAATGTTTGATACCATTCCAATAATTCCATTCCAGTCTTTACAATAAACCCATCCTCCAAAAGCTCATCCCACCAGCCTCCACTCGTTGGGAGCTACTGAGGGGTTCCTATGACGATGTGCTCCTCTACTTGTGCTGAAACACCCACCTCATGGTAGTTCTTGCTGTGCCAGTTCTTCCACAAGTGCCAGTGGCCCTCCAACTGAGAGTCAAACATAGGGGCCGCATACACAGCACTCATACAGAGCACCAACACTGCCAAGTACAGGGACATCATGGTCAAACAGCTGTGGAGAGAGAGAGAGAGCAGAGCTGAGTCAGCCTTGTATTTTCAGCGTAAATAAGCTATATAGCATAACATTTTTAATTTGTACCTTTGAAACAACGGCAGATCTTCAACGTTATATACAACAACAAAAAGTCTGGGCAGCACCTCCTACTGGAGAGTTGATCAACAACTATCCATTTGGTCTCCCATCCAGTGTTTTAACCAAGGCCAGTTTAGCTTTGACATGTCACTGACTACTACCAATGTGGTATTGTGTGAATGATTGAAAAATCTCAATTTAATTTGTATTTCAATTTTAAAAAATTAAAAAATGTTTTCAAAAATCGCTGTTACTATGAAGTCATTACAACGGGTAGCTTTAACAGAGAAAATGACATTTAACCATATAAGTCATATCAATTGTAATAAATAATTCACTTGTGAAGTCATCAGCAGCTATTGTTTTAATTCAACCTAGGGTTCACAAACACATCACCTTGCACTTTCACCATCCTGTGAAGTGAATTCATCATAATTGATTTAATCTGCAGCCTAATAAACTGCATGCCTTCCCAACGAGTAGTAAAGTGAGGTCCACACTACTACTCCAAGTTTACTTCGATATGATGGTTATTATATTCACCAACAATCACATAATTAATTTTACTGACACAAAAAGACTCCACCTAGTCTAGCGTATTTTGTGTTGTCGACATTTGGACATGTGCTTTACTTGCTATACCACCGTTGGATGGAAATGTGGTTTGTGAGAACAAAACAAAAAAAACCTCCAAACTACCTTCCGCTCAACACAAGAAAAAAGATTAAACATATGGAACTAGGATACTACACTACCGGTATTCCAAATTAAATAAATTGGTATGTATTACTTTATGTGATATCCAGAAATATTCGAGGGAATGTTTGTCAATTTGTAAGTCGCTCTGGATAAGAGCGCCTGCTAAATTACTTAAATGTAAAATGTAAACGTTTGGTAACAGCCGGCACAAAAAGCAACATCAGAAACTGTAGACTAATATTGTCTTTCTGTATCAATCAAATTGAAGAACAAATGCCCCTGGTAAATGTCCATAACCCAAGATCCTAACACTGTGCAAAGAACAGAATGGAAAGCAGTACTTACTTTTTCCCCGTCAATTTGCAGTAGCAGGGTGATGATTTATGCTGCTGTTGCTGTGTAGTCAGTGAACAAGACACGACACTTTATACAGCCAGCTATATGTCCTATAGCGGTGGGGGCTGGCTTGTGATTGGCTGAAAGGGGACGGTATATCACACTGCCGGCCCGCTGAAAGATAATGTAAATAGCCCAGCATGTGATTGCTGACCACTTGGCCGTTTTCATCGACTCCGTAAAGATAAAACATCAAATTTGATTAAACATCTTTAGTGATTACTGGGAAGCAAAAGGGTAGAAAGACACATCCCTTATCATTTTTTCATCTTCGGTTACTTTGTAACAGTTCTCTCATCATGTGCGGGCGCAGAGGAGATGAGAGCATGGCACGCTGATGGTTATACAGCAATGACAAAGAAATAACCAGAAAAAAATGCTAAACATGTTAATTGAACAATAATGACATGAATATGGGTAGAAATGTTACATGTAGTCTAGTACCTGAAACTGAGTGGCCAACAACAAACGCCACATATGTTCCTGCTCTGTGAAGCATACAACAGCTTCAGTGTTTGTTCATGTCCTAATATGATAGATTCAAATAATAGCCTGAAGTTGAGAGAATGAACAAATTAACCTACATTTATCTAGCTCAAATATTAAGATTATCTGCATTCTTTAGATAGTGATGAGTTATTGAGTGTCAAGAAAGTTCTGATGGGCTTGTAAATCTTTTTTTTTTTGTGTGTAAATAATCATTCCAATTTCATTTGAAATGTGTCTTACAAGCCTTTCAGTGTTTTCCTACCTCTTTATTTTTACCTTTATTTAACTAGGCAAGTCAGTTAAGAACAAATTTTCAATGATGGCCTAGGAACAGTCGGTTAACTGCCTGTTTAGGGGCAGAACGACAGATTTGTACCTTGTCAGCTCAGGGGTTTGAACTTGCAACCTTCCGGTTACTAGACCAACGCTAACCACTAGGCTACCCTGCCACCACTCTTCTGCACATTCTCCTTTTGTTTTTTTTTAAACATTGATAATGCATTTTAAACCCACTAAATCAAAACACACAGAAAACACACTAATCAATACATTGTTTCTAAACAATTGTGTAATGTCACTTTTGCCTTGTCAGCTTTAGGAATTTCTGCCTGTCAACCAAACATTCACACAGGAAGAAGGGGAGGGATTCTCTTATTGGGCTGCTGCTGAATCTGTTGTTACTGATAGGAAACACACACACACACACACACACACACACACACACACACACACACACACACACACACACACACACACACACACACACACACACACACACACACACACACACACACACACACACACACACACACACACACACACACACACAATAGATGTGTGGTTAGTAAAATGATTCCTTGATTGGTATTGGTGTGTCTACAAAAACACTACGGGGAAATCAATGAATGGATGGGTATTGAATAAATCATTAGGTTTGTTTAAGATTTCCTAGTATTGATCGATCATACTAAGAAGTATGTTTTGATAACAATGCAGTAATGTATCTGTGTAACTTCAAACTTTTGCTGACACTGTTTACAATCTAACAGAAACAAATGCACTTTACTCCCCCTGTCAGACATGAAGTGTACTGCAGGTAATGTGACAGTCATGACCATGTGTAATTCCCTTCTCCCAGTTGCATGTTCCAAAGCACCTCTCACTCACATTGCTCTCAGATATCTAAATTCTTATTAACCAATGCTTCTCACGTGATCAGATTCTTCTCACAGGCATCTGACAGGCACATCGGGGACTCAACTGATTGGGTCCTTCTTATCGAGTTCCCGTGGTGCATATTGAAGATAATGGAAGAACTGTCCACATTTACTTTCGTCAGCCAACAAGATGAGTAGGCCTAACAAACAGCAAAAGCACTAGCCTATGTCAATCTACTATCCCCCATAGTATAAAGTTGACCTATTCTATTGGTCAATTTATCCTTCAGTGTGAGAACGAAATATTCAAAACCCAAATTAATAGAACCACTCGCATCAAAAAAGACATTTCAAAAGAAATGAGGCTGATGAAACAGATCATAATGTTTAGCTTAAAATGTTCATAAACGATTAGTCTTTTTCTTCACATTATAAGTGCAGTAATGCACAAACGGCAGTAGGCTATGTGCGAATGTTCCTAAATGAAATCAATTAGCGGGACACCACCATTCTCAAAAGTGACCACAAATGCTATTATGCATGTAATGCTTTATTATAAAGGTGCATTTTAATGGTGAAAATGATCTTCCTCAAAACCTGAAACTCACGCGCCTCCTAAGGATGCCAGTTCGGCTCTGGACCGGTTGTACAGCAGATTAATGTTCTTAATTTCAATTAGTTATTTGGCCACTTAGTTGTGATATAAACTTTATCAAAAACATATTGGCCTGTGGACTAGGCTACATGAGGTGTGAGACTATGATGTGAATACGTCGTAAGAAAAAGGCATGCGCTGTTTCTTGCCTTACTTGCTTACACAAGCTGGGCATCACTCACAAATTATAATATATCATTGACAAGTGATAGGCTAATATAGTCATCCATCAGACTATTATTGATTTAATATTGTCTTAAAATATACTAAATAATACATGAGAATTTTGTTTTGATTTAGAATGGACTATCATCATGCACCGGTTTCAGAACAGGGGAAAAATACAAGTCATCTATGCACTTAAATAGCGAATGGAGGACTTAATTGTCATGCTAGCCAGGTAGGCTATATTCCTGTTGTAAAGCAAAACAATGTGCTTAATATTAGGGAAGTTGACAAATATAGCCAGCCTAAAGGAAGCTGAAGATCCTATTTTTAATAAACCCATCACTGTTTCCTCACGCAATTCCATAGCCTGTAGAAATGTTGCGCAACATGAGCTCATGGGCTCTCCTGAAGTGTTTGATTAGATTTTTTATACACATTTGCATTGATGTCAGAGAGAATTAGAGCGACAATAGAGTGCTGAGTACCAGGCAGTTAGCAAGTTTGTTGGGCTGATGGCCATCAGCAGCACCAGAGCTTGGAAAAGCCTAATTACCATGAGCACAGTACACAATTTGCATGACCGTTGAGTCATAGTAATCACCTTTTATGCACTTTGGACAGTAAATTGGTAGTACCCAACTTGGGTACTTCGGGTCGCTAATGGACTGATACTCAGGCCTCCATTGTTCTTCTTAACCACTCCTGACATCAATTCAAATGCAATCGATAATCCCAGCAAACAGTATCTTGCTTTTAAAACTCACCTCACTGTGATTGATCAATTTGAAGAAAGAAGTTTAACAGCAAGTTCAAACTAAGTGGAAAACATGGTCGTTGTGGGTGTTGTTTCAACGCTGAACACAACGACAGGTCTTTCTACGGTGATGATTCATTCAAAACACCCATACGAATATTGGAACTTATGAAAATGCATAGGCCTTTGAGCACTTCAAATCAAAGTTTATTTGTCACGTGCGCCGAATTCAACAGGTGTTGTACATGCTTACTTACAGGCTCTAACCAATAGTGCAACAAAGGTATTGGTTGAACAATAGGTAGGTAAAGAAATAAAACAACAGTAAAAAGAGAGTAACGGCTGTTGATGGAAGAAGGTGAGGAGCAAGGTGCAGCGTGGTACGAGTTCATACTTTTAATAATGGAACTGAACACTGATTAACAAAAACAACAACGAGAACAACCGAAACAGCTCTGTCTGGTGCAGACACAAAAACAGAAAGCAACTACCCACAAACACAGGTGGGAACAGGCTACCAAAGTATGGTTCTCAATCAGAGACAACGAATTGACAGCTGCCTCTGATTGGGAACCATACCAGGCCAAACACATAGAAGAACAAAACCTAGAACAAAACCTAGAATGCCCACCCCAACTCACGCCCTGACCAAACCAAAATAGAGACATAAAAAAGGAACTAAGGTCAGGACGTGACAATAAAAACCTCCACTCCAAGCTTCCATCAACAGAGTCAATTGAATGATAATAATTATAGAACTACATGGGGCCGTTTGGAAAAACGAATCCCATTCGAATCATCTCCTGCAATAACCTACATGCTTTGTTAATTACTTAACCAACTTCTTTAGTAAAACTAGTCCCATCCGAATAGGGCTAGCATATAACAGTGGAGGTTGCTCAGAAGAGGAAGGGGAGGACCATCCTCCTCAGTGAATTTCATAAAAATAAACATAGTGAAACATTTTCTTTTAAACTTTTTAGATAAAACTATACTAAATATATTCAAGTCACCAAATAACTGATTAAAACACGCTGTTTTGCAATGAAGGTCTACAGTAGCCTCAGCAGCACTCTGTAGGGTAGCACCATGGTGTTAGCTAGCTTCTGTCCTCCTTTGTGTACATTGACTTCAATAGAAACCGAGGAGGCCAATGGTTCTCACCCATTCCATAGACTTACATAGTAATTATGACAACTTCCGGAGGACGTCCTCCAACCGATCAGAGCTCTTGCAGCATGAACTGACATGTTGTCCACCCAATCAAAGAATCAGATAATTAATTTAGCACTGAAAGAGTAAGCTACAACTAGCTAGCACTGCAGTGCATAACATGTTGTGAGTAGTCGACTCAAAGTGAGAGAAAGAGACTGGTTGAACAGTTTTGAACAAATTCATTTCTTCCAAATTCAAGAAAAAGGAAGAGAAAGAGAGAGGTATTTTTTTAAACCTTCACTTAGCTAGTGAATGTAGCTAGCTAGTTTGGCCTCCTCAAACAACCGTTTCGATGTAACAAAAGTGTATTACAAAAACGGGGGGGGCAGGCAAACAACAGGTCAAGGACAGGCAGAGGTCAGTAATCCAGAGCAGTCTGAAAGGTACAGAATGGCAGAAAGGGTCAGGGCAGGCAGAGGTCAGAAATCCAGGGTGGTTGGACAGGGTACAGAATGGGAGGCATACTCAGGGTCAGGGCAGACAGAATGGTCAAAACCGGGAAAATTAAGAAAACATGAACTAGAAAACAACAGGAGCACAGAAAACCGCTGGTACGCTTGACGAAACAAAACGAACTGGCAACAGACAGAGAACACAAGTATAAATACACTTGGGATAATGGGGAAGATGTGCACATCTTTAGAGGGGTGGAGACAAGCACAAAGACAGGTGAAACAGATCAGGGTGTGACAGGGTCAAACAGAGAAGGATGATATGTTAGCTAGCTGGCTATCCTACAGAGAAACTCTTCAAAGTCAAGGTATGTTTTTTCACCTGGTCACAGACAGCTGATTTGTTATGCACTGAAGCACACAAGCGAAGAGAAAAGTTGAGAGGATGAGAGCGCGTAGATAGTTGTGAGAATGAATTATATATACAGTACCAGTCAAAAGATTGGACACACCTACTCATTCAAGGTACATCGTAGAATAACAGTGAAGATATCAAAACTATTAAATAACACATATGGAATCATGTAGTAACCAAAAAAGTTTTAAAACAAATCATAATATATTTTCTATTTTAGATTCTTCAAAGTAGACACCCTGTTACGATTCTCGTTGGTGGAAGGGGAGGAGGACCAAAATGCAGCGTTCGTCATATTTTAATTGAAAAACTGAACACTACACAAAATAACGAAGAGAAAACGAAATAGTTCTGCAAGGTGAACAGACACTAAACAGAAATTAAACACCCCCCCCCCCCCAAAAAAAAAAAAAGATGTGGACTCCGGCCGCAAAACCTGAACCTATAGGGGAGGGTCTGGGTGGGCGTCCGTCTGCGGTGGCGGCTCTGGCGCGGGACGTGGACCCCACTCCACCATAGTCTGTGACAACGCCGGAGTGACGGGCGGCTCTGGCAGCTCCTGACTGACGGGCGGCTCTGGCAGCTCCTTACTGACGGGTGGCTCTGGCAGCTCAGGACAGACTGGCGGCTCTGGCAACTCAGGACAGACGGACGAACCTGGAGGGAGGAGACAGAGAGACAGCCTGGTGCGTGGAGGAGGCACCAGATGGCTGTGGGGGTGTGACAATACAGAGGCGGATGCAAGATGCAAGCAACGATGGTTTAATGAATACAATTTACATCAGCAACAGGACAGACAGACTGTACTCAGACGGAATCCGACCCAGGGACTAGGGTGCATCTTCCGGTGATAGCGTGCTGAGAAATCCAGGGGAGTGTGTCCGGATGGGAAAGAAGGAGCACAGCAGATAATTCACACAAGGGCGGCGAGAGATGAGCACTGACACATGACACAACCTCAGGGAAGTAACGACACAACCTCAGGGAAGTAACAACGATCTGACAACAAGAAACACTGGTTACAGAACATATAAAGGGAAGATAAGTGGTTCCAGCTGGCGCAGACAATCAGGCCGAGATTGGGAACCACGCCCACACAAACACGGGAGAGAGAGAGAGAGAGAGAGAGAGAGAGAGAGAGAGAGAGAGAGAGAGAGAGAGAGAGAAAGAGGATTCATGAACCGTGACAATACCCCCCCCCCTTCCCAGTGGCACAAACCGAGCAAGCCAAGACGAAACTGTGAATGTCACGGGCCATCAGTGGCCACCAAAAGCGTTGCTTAACCAGAGGATGAATTCTCCTATATGCCGGAGGAAGCTGGACCGCCACCGGACTAATGATCCTGGTGACTCTGAGTAATGCCCCCACCGAATAACATCGGACCGACACCCTCCGGCACAAACAACCGATTAGGCGGGCAACCGGGCGGAGGCGTTACCCCTTCTAAGGCCGTTTTGACCCTCGATTCAACCTCCCATGTGAGTGTGGAGACCACTAGGGTCCCGGGTAGGATGCACTCGGGAGTGGATGGGCATTCGGAATGGTAAAAAATACGAGAAAGGGAATCGGGTTTGACATTCTTGGAACCCGGGCGATACGAGAGAGAGAAGTCAAAACGTCCGAAAAAGAGTGCCCACCGCGCCTGCCTGGAGTTGAGTCGCTTGGCGGTTCTGATATATTCCAAATTCTTGTGATAAGTCCAAACTATAATAGGTACCCCCGACCCCTCTAACCAATGGCGCCACTCCTCCAGTGCTAACTTCACTGCCAACAACTCCCTGTTGCCAATGTCGTAGTTGCGTTCCGCAGGTGATAACCGATGGGAAAGGAACGCGCAAGGGTGCATCTTGTCGTCAGAAGAGGAACGTTGGGAAAGTACCGCACCTACCCCCACCTCTGAAGCGTCCACCTCCACCACGAACTGACGTGAGTGATCGGGAGCTATGAGGATGGGAGCCGAAACAAAGCGGCTCTTGAATGCCGCCTCGGCTGTATCGGACCACCTGAACGTCACTCTGGGGGAGGTTAAGGCGGTAAGAGGAGCGACTATCTGACTAAAGTTGCAAACGAAACGCCGGTAGAAATTGGCGAATCCCAGAAACCTCTGTAGGGCCTTACGGGAATCTGGGCTAGGCCAATCCACCACAGCCTTAACCTTGTCAGGATCCATGCGAATACCTTCAGTCGAGACGATGTAACCTAGGAATGGAACGGATTGTGCATGAAAAATGCATTTCTCCGCCTTGACAAAAAGTCCATTCTCCAACAACCTCTGAAGCACTCGTCTGACGTGCTGAACGTGTTCCTGGAGAGAAGAAGAAAAAAATCAGTATGTCATCCAGGTAAACATATATGAACTGATCAATCATATCTCTCAGCACTTCATTGACGAGTGCCTGGAAAACCGCTGGGGAGTTGGATAGCCCAAAAGGCATGACCAAATATTCGAAGTGCCCTCTGGGAGTGTTAAACGCGGTCTTCCATTCGTCCCCCCCCCCTTATGCGAACTAAATGATATGCATTACGTAAATCCAATTTAGTGAACATGGATGCTCCCTGTAACCTTTCAAAGGCTGAGGACATCAACGGTAAGGGATAGGTATTCTTCACTGTGATGTTATTCAACCCACGGTAATCAACACAAGGACGCAGAGATCCGTCCTTCTTCCCCACAAAGAAGAACCCCGCCCCCGCTGGAGAAGAGGAAGGACGAATGAATCCAGATGCCAGAGAATCAGAGATGTATCTCTCCATAGCCTCCCTCTCCGGAACAGAGAGTGAATATAATTTGCCTTTAGGCGGAGACTCACCTGGCAATAAGTCTATTGCACAGTCATAGGGACGATGCGGAGGAAGAGAAGCAGCACGGGACTTACTGAACACCTCCTTCAGGTCAAGGTATTCAACGGGCACGTTAGACAAATCCACCGCCTCCTCTAGAAACACAGAATCAGACACAGACGAACAAGCAGACACTAAACAGGACTCAAGACACTTGTTACTCCACATGGATATAGATTTATGAACCCAGTCAACTCTGGGGTTGTGTTGGGTGAGCCAAGGGTGGCCGAGAACTAATGGTGCAAGGGGTGAGTCCATGAGTAGAAATGATAGTGTCTCAGTGTGATTGCCAGAAGTGATGAGTGTGATAGGTTCAGTGGTGTGAGAAATGTTGGGGAGTTCTTGACCATTGAGAGCGTTGACGGATATCTTGTGCGTGAGTGAGTTGATAGGAATCTGGAGTTTGTGAGCGACCTTGGTGTCCATGAAATTACCCTCTGCTCCTGAGTCCAGTAAGGCTTGGGTGTCATGCGTGTGGGTGGCCCATCTTAGTCTTACCGGGAGGAGAGTAGATGATGAGGTCTTCTCTGTGGTGACACCACCCGATAGTAGCCTCATGCTTACTACCGGGCCTGATCTTTTACCGGGCAGGAGTGGATAAAATGGCCCACTCTACCACAGTAGAGACAGAGTCCTTGGGATCTCCGCCTCTCCCTCTCTTCCAGAGAGAGGCGAGCTCTCCCCAGCTGCATGGGTTCGTGAGCGGAGGCTGAACTGGCCGTGTTCCCGCCGCTGGCATGCCAGCACTCCTTGTCGTTATACGGTCTGTTAGGGCATGCTTGGCGGCCAATACGACTCAGGCGAGCGTCGACCCTCAAGGCTAGTTCCACTAGTCCATTTAAACTCCTGGGAAGGTCCAGAACATACATCTCCTTCTGGATCCGGTCCTCCAGCCCATGCAGGAACATGTCCCACTGCGCCTCCTCGTTCCACTGACACTCTGCGGCCAGAGTGCGGAATTGGATGGAGTATTCCGATACGGAACGGTCTCCTTGGCGAAGGTCAGCAAGTAGTCTGG
This sequence comes from Oncorhynchus gorbuscha, assembly GCF_021184085.1. NCBI lineage: Eukaryota > Metazoa > Chordata > Actinopteri > Salmoniformes > Salmonidae > Oncorhynchus > Oncorhynchus gorbuscha. Next base: position 39,916,458 of record NC_060183.1, on the reverse strand, counting down.
CCGCCTCTCTACCCGCCACGGCCCGATCGAAAACCCTTCTCATCTCCTTGGAGAGTGTCTGGAAAGAGGTGCAGCATGGGTCCTGGTTCGCCCACACCGCCGTTCCCCAAAGAGCCGCTTTGTCTGATAGCAGTGTGAGTACGAATGCGACCTTAGACTGTTCACGGTTGAAGGTCCGTGGCTGCAACGAGAAATGCATGGAACATCTCGTAAGAAAAGCTCTGCAATAGTCAGGATCACCTGAATAACCCTCTGGTGTCGGTAGCCGTGGCTCTAGCTGGGAATCCGGCTCTGGCGGGGCGGGTTGAACTGCCGATGTAGGTGGCGCAGCGGAACCCCTCAGATGTTGTAATTGTTGGGTCAGCTGGGATACCTGCATCGCAATGGCTTGTACTGCCCGACCTGTGCTGGAGATGTTCTCCTCTTGTTGATCCATTCTCGTGATACTGCGGGAAATGAATTCGGTCAGACTCGTTGAACTCGCTGCATCCATGGTCTGGTCAGATCGTTCTGTGACAATACAGAGGCGGATGCTAGATGCAAGCAACGATGGTTTAATGAATACAATTTACATCAGCAACAGGACAGACAGACTGTACTCAGACGGAATCCGACCCAGGGACTAGGGCGCATCTTCCGGTGATAGCGTGCTGAGAAATCCAGGGGAGTGTGTCCGGATGGGAAAGAAGGAGCACAGCAGATAATTCACACAAGGGCGGCGAGAGATGAGCACTGACACATGACACAACCTCAGGGAAGTAACGACACAACCTCAGGGAAGTAACAACGATCTGACAACAAGAAACACTGGTTACAGAACATATAAAGGGAAGATAAGTGGTTCCAGCTGGCGCAGACAATCAGGCCGAGATTGGGAACCACGCCCACACAAACACGGGAGAGAGAGAGAGAGAGAGAGAGAGAGAGAGAGAGAGAGAGAGAGAGAGAGAGAGAGAGAGAGAGAGAGAGAGAGAGAGAGAGAGAGAGAGAAAGAGAAAGAGAGAGGGAGGCAGTGGATTCATGAACCGTGACAGGGGGAGCACTGGAGCTCTGGTGCGCAGCCTTGGCACCACTTCTCCAGGCTGGATGACCACTTTAGCCCAGGCCATCCAGAGTGCAGGCACAGGTTGAACCGAGCTGTGGGTGAGCACTGGAGATCTGGTGCATACTACTCGCACCTCTTCGTTAGGCTCAATGCCCACATTCGCCTGGCAGGGGCGGAGCGCAGGCATAGTACACACTGCACCCTCCCAGCGCCCCGGAGACACAGCACGCAGAGCCGGCGCAGGATACCCCGGGTCGAAATGGCGTACCGGAGACCAGACACGCTGAGCCGGCACAACACGCCCTGGCTGGATACCCACACTCGCATGTCACTTGCAGGGGGCTGGCCTATAGCGCACCGGGCTATGAGCGCATACTGGCAACACTGTGTGCTTGACCACACACGGTGCCTGACCAGTACTGCACTTCCTCCAGTAAGCACGAGGAGTGGACTCAGGTCTCCAACCTGACTCCGTGTACCGCACCCAAAATATTTTTGGGGGCTGCCTCTCGTGCCTGTCGTGCTGCCGTGGTACCTCCTCATATTGCCGCCGCTCATCGCTCGCTGCCTCCAGTTCCTCCAGTTCTTCCTTGGGGCTGCGATATTCCCCAGTCTGTGCCCAAGGTCCTTACCGTCTAAAATCTCCTCCCATGTCCATGAGTCTGCTGCTGCTCTATACCACGCTGCTTGGTCCTTGGTTGGTGGGTGTTTCTGTAACGCTTCTCATTGGTGGAAGGAGAGGAGGACCAAAATTCAGAGTGGTAAGTGTTCGTCATATTTTAATTGAAAAACTGAACAGTACACAAAATAACAACGAAGAGAAAACAAAACAGTTCTGCCAGGTGAACAGACACTAAACATAAATTAAACACCCACAACCAAAATGGGGAAAACAAGCTACCTAAGTATGATTCTCAATCAGAGACAACTCACACCCTAACCAACCTAACATAAAGACATAAAAAAGGAACTAAGGTCAGAATGTGACACAAGCTAATTTATTCACTTCAGTCTGAGAGGGATTAAGCATTAGCTAACGTTACATGGTAGTTACTCTAGCTAAAAACTTGTGCACTGGGATTAAACACTAGTTTAGTCTTTTTCTGTTAAGTTAAACAGCAGTTACCTTGCCAGCTACATCACTGATGATGATCAGTCAACTATAATATAATAAATAATATATGCCATTTAGCAGACGCTTTTATCCAAAGCGACTTACAGTCATGTGTGCATACATTCTACGTATGGGTGGTCTTTGGCGTTACAATTTGGCTACAGAAGGACCGAAGAGTAAAGAGTAGCCAGTTTTTACTCTACTTGCTTTTACAATTTGGAGAAAGAGAGCAACACACTGACAGCTGCCTTTTTTCAACTCTCCCTTGTTGGTCCAGCCAGCCTTCCGGAAGCTTGCTTTCCCACATCCTGTCCGGCCTGTCCGCCTGCTCTGTGGTGTCCTCTGTGGTGTCCGCATTGTCCTAAATCCAGCAAGCTGAGGTGTCCGCATGGTCCTAAATTACACCGGGGACGCTTTTTGTCTCACATTGCATGACCCCCTGTCCCCAGTGAAAGTTGGGTCCCAGGTCATGAGGTCCCAGGTCATGATGAGCAATCGCATAGTAGATATTTGTGGTGTGGTTAGCTGTTTTGTGTTCGACTATTCTTAATTTAAGTGCGCGTTTCATCTGACCAATGTAAACAAGCCCAAATGGGCATTTGAGCATCTAAACAACAGCTTTAGTCTCAAAATCAATTGATTTGCTGCAGTTTCACCTTAGTCTAAGGAATTTACCAGTAGGAATATTAGGTGTTAGAGGTTTATGCCTCATATCCACCGGATGCATCAAACTCTTTGCGTTCTGGCAGAAGCCATTCAGTGTCAATGGAGCAGTCGGGAACGCTACGTGGGGGGTTCCCCACTAGACTGCAGTGCGTTCTGTGTTTAATATTTTAAGTTGCGCTTTGCTTTACCATGCAGTGGTACAAACGGAAGTACACACAGACTCCAACTAGCTAGCTTTTAGCTAGTTGAAAAGCAAAGCATGTGCGTCAAATACGGAAAATGCGGGCTAGACATCTGGCAAAACGCCTATGCATCTGGTGGATATGGGCATGAGGATGATTACTATCATATTTTAGGAGCGTGTTCTTACTGAAAGATTTGTGAAAAATAGTCGTTTCAAGCATTTCAATGTTGCTTTTTAAAATAGCTAGGTCAAGGAAATTGACAGAGGAAGTGCAATGCTCTTCTGTAAATGATAAATGGGGATTAGTATGAAAAATCGACAAATTGGGATAGGGGTTCTGTAAGGCTATAATTACCAGAGACTTTAGGCCTCAGAGGAGTTTCAGATAGTTTCTTGTGAATCTTAGGTAGGCCACAGTAAGCTGCACATACTGGGTGAAGGGTGATGAGGAAATCAGTAATCCAACCTTAGCCTAAAGGACTGTTAGTATATGCATCAATTTCACTGTCAATACAATCCGTAGAGTTTGCGCGTAAGGGGTCATAGAATTCTCTTTTGTTCAGATGACTCACAATGCCCTTGTGATATTGTTCATAGCTTTGTACAGCAACAGCACCCCCCTTATCAGCAGGGAGAATGACAAGATTACAGTTGTTTTGTAGACCTTTGAGTGCTACAATCTCTTCTGCCCTGAGGTTACCTTAAGAGTATTCTTAGTTTTCTGGCTCTTTTTAAGTCACAGTGACACTGTTTTTGGAAAATCAGGAGAACACAGATATTGCAACCAATCAGGAGGGATAATTCCTACCCCTTTCAAAAAGAAGTCTACCTTTTCACCATTCTCTAATCTGAGCCCCTCTATTACCACACAATGTACAATCACCTGGTTGAAAATGACCTTAGAGAAGATGCCAGTAAGCATAAATACTCTAAAGGTAACCTCAGTGCAGAAGATCTCAGTGCAAAGGTCTACAAAACAACTGTAATCTTGTCATTCTCCCTGCTGATAAGGGGGGCACTGTTGTGGTACAAAGCTATGAACAATATCACAAGGGCATTGTGAGTCATCTGAACAAAAGATAATTATATGACCCTTTATGTGCAAACCCTACGGATTGTATTAAGAGTGAAATTTATGCATATATTAACAGTGCTTTAGACCAAGGTTGGATTACTGATTTCCACATCACCCCTCACCCAGTATGTGCAGCTTACTATGGCCTACCTAAGATTCACAATAAACTATCTGACCCTCCTCTGAGGCCTAAAGTCTTTGGTAATGATTGCCTCATGGAACCCCCATCCCAATTTGTCTTTTTTTTCATTAAAAAGTTGGTTCCTTCCTTCCCAGCATTGTTGTGTGACACCACTGATGTGATAGAGATCCTTGAGAATGTCAAAGTTGAATCTAATGATATACACTACATGACCAAAAGTATGTGGACACCTCATTCCAAAATCACGGACATTAATATGGAGTTGGTCCCCCCTTTGCTGCTATAACAGCCTCCACTCTTCTGGGAAGGCTTTCCACTAGATGTAGTAACATTGCTGTGGAGACTTGATTCCATTCTGCCACAAGAGCATTAGTGATATTACAGAAGAGCATTACACTTCGTCTACCAATTTCCTAGATCTCACTATTTTTAAAGGCGATGGTGATAGGCCACGCTTAAACATTTCATTTTTTTGCAAACCTCTCAGTAGGAACATTCTCCTAGGTATGATAGTAATCATCCTAAATCTCTAAAACACAACATTCCTACCGGTCAATTCCTTAGATTAAGGCAGCAAATCAATCGATTTTATTTTACTAATGCTGAATAATGAAAAAGAGTTTCCTCGAATGTGACTAGAGGGATAGGTCTCCTCAACATGGCACATAAAACGATCACCAGAGACCGATAGAGTCGCCCTCTTCACCAAAAAATACCAACGCGAGAAATCTGATATTTTTACATATTTTTTTACCACTTAATGCAACCCGTCTCCTTCCCTTTTTCCAAATGTTGTTACGTTACAGCCTTGTTCTGAAATGGATTAAATACCTTTTTAAAAACTCAGCAATCTATACACAAGAAGGACAAAGCGAAAACCAGTTTTTAGAACTTTTGCTAATTCATTCAAAATTTTTAAAAATAGAATCAAATATATTTTTTAAATACATTAGTCACATGCGCCAAATGCTTACTTACGAGCCCTTAACCAACAATGCAGTTTTAAAAAATACAGATAAGAAAAAGAGATAAAAGTAACAAGTGATTAAGGAGCAGCTGTGAAATTACAAAAGTGAGACTAGATACAGGGGGGGTACCGATTCAGAATCCATGTGCAGGGGCACCGGTTATTTGAGGTAGTATATACATGTAGGTAGAGTTATGAAAGTGACTATGCATAGATGATAACAGAGAGTAGCAGTGGTGTAAAAGAGGGAGTGAGATGGGGTGGGGGGAGGCACTGCAAATAGTCTGGGTAGCCATTTGACTAGATGTTCAGGAGTCTTATGGCTTGGGGGTAGAAGCTGTTTAGAAGCATCTTGGACCGAGACTTGGCGCTCCGATACTGCTTTCCGTGTGGTAGCAGAGAGATCCATGGCTTCTGGTTGGGGTATGTATTTACAGTCACTGTGGGGACAACGTCATCAATGCACTTATTGATGAAGCCAAGACTAATGTGGTGTACTCCTCAACGCCATCAGAGGAATGCCGGAACATATTCCAGTCTGTGATAGCAAAACAGTCCCGTAGCTTAGCATCTGCTTCATCTGACCACTTTTCTTTTTGATCTAGTCACGGGTGCTTCCTGCTTTAATTTTCGCTTGTAAGCAGGTATCATGAGGATAGAATTATTGTCAGATTTGCCAAATGGAGGGGGAGCTTTGTATGCATCTCAGCGTGAAGGTTGTCCAGAGTCTTTCCCCCTCTGGTTTCACATTTAACATGCTGATAAAAAATTGGTCAAACGGCTTTAAGTTTCCCTGCATTAAAGTCCCTGGTTACTAGGATCACCGCCTCTGGGTAGGCATTTTCTTGATTGCTTATGGTGGAATACAGCTCATTCAATTCTGATTACTGTTACCGATCAAGCAGTGTGTCCTTCGCGTCGGGCTTGTCAGAGTCGTGAAAGGAAAAAGAGGATTCTGCTAATCCGTGGTGAGTAATCTCAGTCCTGATGTTGAGAAGTTATTTTCGGTCATAAGACCGGCAACATTACGTACAAATAAAAATAAGTTACAAACAACGCAAATAAACGGGGGAAAAAACACAATCGGCTGGGGGCACGTAAAACCTCTGCCACCCTCTCCGGCGCCATCTTACAGATCTTATTTACAGATACCTTATTTACAGATACCTACCTGTTATGAGACTCGAAATTGAGCTCAGGTACATCCTGTTCCCATTGGTCGTCCTTGAGATGTTTCTACAACTTGATTGGAGTCTACCAGTGGTTAATTAAATTGATTGGACATGATTTGGAAAGGCACACACCTGTCTATATAAGATGTCACAGTTGACATGCATGTCAGAGCAAAAACCAAGCCATGAGGTCGAAGGAATTCTCCGTAGAGCTTTGAGACAGGATTGTGTCGAGGAACAGATCTGTGGAAGGGTACAAAAAATGTCTGCAGCACTGAAGGTCCCCAAGAACACAGTGGCCTCCATCATTCTTAAATGGAAGAAGATTAAAACCATGAAGACAATTCATAGAGCTGGCTGCCTGGCAGCCTTGGTCAGGGAGGTGACCAAGAACCCAATAACCTAGCCGTCGAAGGAATTATCCGTAGAGCTCCGAGACATTGAATGTCCCCAAGGACACAGTGACACCCTCATTCTTAAATGGAATAAGTTTGGAACCACCAAGACTCTTCCTAGTTCTGGTTGCCTGTCCAAACTGAGAGATCAAAGGAGAAGGGCCTTGGTCAGGCAGGTAAACAGGAACCCAATGGTCACTCTGACAGAGCTCCAGAGTTCCTCTGTGGAGATGGGAGAACCTTCTAGAAGGAGAGCCATCTCTTCAGCACTCCACCAATCAGGCCTCTATGGTAGAGTGGCCAGATGGATGCCACTCCTCGGTAAAAGGCACATGACAGCCTGCTTGGAGTTTGCCAAAAGGCACCTAAAGGACTCTCAGACCATGAGAAACAAGATTCTCTGGAAGGTTCTGCAAGATTGGACTCACTGGCATGGTTCCCCTTCCAACAAACAACAAACCTAAGCACAAAGCCAAGACAAGTGGCTTCAGGACAAGTCTCTGAATGTCCTTGAGTGGCCCAGCAAAGCCCGGACTTGAACCCAATCGAACATCTCTGGAGAGATCTGAATATAGTTTTGCAGCGATGTTCCCCATCCAACCTGACAGAGCTTGAGAGGATCTGCAGAGAAAAATGGGAGAAACTACTGAAAGAATGTGTGTCAAGCTTGTAGCGTCATACCCAAGAAGACTTTAAGCTGTAATCGCTGCCAAAGGTGCTTCAACAAAGTACTGAGTAAAGGGTCTGAAACCTTAGGTAAATGTGATATTATTTTTAATACATTTGCACAAAATTCTAAAAATGTGTTTTTGGTTTGTAATGATGGGGTATTGTGTGTAGATTGATGAGAACAAAATAAAACAATTGAATCCATCCTAGAATAAGGCTGTAACGTAATAATATGTGGAAAAGGTCATGGGGTCTGAATTTTTTCCTGAATGCATTGTATATCATGCCCAGTTGTTTAGAGGTTGAGGTGATTTGTTGATCAGATAATCAGTGCAGTGCTTTCTTCCGGCTGATCCTTGTGAACAAGCAGAATAGTATTTTACCTTCACCATCAGATCTGACCATCTGACCAACCAGGTCTGTGAGTATAGGGGTAGTCAGTCAGAGTCTGTGTCACGGCCGTTGAATGAAGAGGACCAAGGTGCAACGTGGGGAGCGTACATATTCTCTTTATTGGAAAGGACACAGAACAAAATAATAAACACTACCAAACAAACCGTGAAACTAAATGCTATGTGCCATAAACAAAGTAAACTTCCCACAAAGAAAAGAGGGAAAAAGGGCTAACTAAGTATGGTTCCCAATTAGAGACAACGATAGACAGCTGTCCCTGATTGAGAACCATACCTGGCCAAAACATAGACATACAAAATCATAGAACAACAAAACATAGAATGCCCACCCCAAATCACACCCTGACCAAACCAAATAGAGACATTAAAAGGCTCTCTAAGGTCAGGGCGTGACAGTCTGAAGTGGCTTTTGCTTATCTTTTTCTCTCATCTGACAAGATCAGAGATGGGGTAGAGAGGGGGGAAGCCTAATTGCTTTGTTGTTTGCTTTGTTTGTTCGTTTCCATATTATGTCTATCTCTGAGAAGCTCCCAGGAAAGAGGAAAAAATAGCCCATATATGTAGCCTTACAAATAAGATCCATAAAATCAATAACTTGCTAAAATCAGATAACATTCAAATAAACCAAAAAGTTTGATTTGACATTACTGAGACTCACTTCGTTAACTCCGTTGATGATACAGCAGTAGCAATACAAGGATATAACATGTATAGAAGAGACAGGAATGCTTATGGGGGACGTGTAGCTAAATAAACAGTACCAGTCAAAAGTTTGGACACACCTACTCATTCAAGGGTTTTTCTATTTTACTATTTTCTAGATTGCAGAATAATAGCGGACATTAAAACAATGAAAAAACACATATGGAATCATGTAGTAACCAAAAAATGTTAAACAAATCCAAATATATTTTATATGGAAGATTCCTCAAAGTACCCAGTACCCTTGATGACAGCTTCACACACTCATGGCATTCTCTCAATCAGCTTCATGAGGTAGTCTCCTGGAATACATGTCAATTAACAGTTGAACCTTGTTAACCGTACATTTGTGGAATATCTTTCCTTCTTAATGCATTTGAGCCAATCAGTTCTGTTGTGACAAGGTAGCGGTGGTATGTAGAAGATAGATAGAAGATATTTTATGAAAGACCAAGTGTCACGCCCTGACCTTAGAGATCCTTTTAATTCACTATTTGGTTAGGTCAGGGTGTGACTAGGGTGGGCAATTTATGTTTTCTATTTCTTTGTTGGCCTGGTATGGTTCCCAATCAGAGGCAGCTGTCTACCGTTGTCTCTGATTGGGGATCATATTGAGGCAGCCTTTTCCCACCTGTTGTTTGTGGGATCTTGTTTTTGTGTAGCTGCCTGTGAGCAGCCCAGAACATCACGTTTTGTTTTCTTCTGTATTGTTTTTGGTGAGTTTCATATTTATTAAACATGTGGAACTCTAAGTACGCTGCACCTTGGTCCATTCATTCAGATGAGTGTGACACCAAGTCCATATTATGGCAAGATCAGCTCGAATAAGCAAAGAGAAATTTTAAGACATTAAGGTAAGTCAATCCGGAAAAGTTCAAGAAATTCTAAAGTTTCTTCAAGTGCAGTCGCAAAAACCATCAAGCGCTATGATGAAACTGGCTCCCACGAGGAACGCCACAGGAAAAGAAGACCCAGAGTTACCTCTGCTGCAGAGGATAAGTTAATTAAAGTTACCAGCCTCAGAAATTGCAGCCCAAATACTTCACAGAGTTCAAGTAACAGACACATCTCAACATCAACTGTTCAGAGGAGACTGCGTGAATCAGGCCTTCATGGTTAAAATTGTCATGTTTTGTCTTATATCATCTTGTCATTTTGCTTTTCCTTCTGTTCGTTTTCCCCCTGCTGGTCTTTTTAGGTTCGTTCCCCTTTTTCTCTCTCCCTTCCTCTCTCTCTTCTCTCTATCGTTCCGTTCCTGCTCCCAGCTGTTCCTATTCCCCTAATCAATCATTTAGTCTTCCCACACCTGTTCCTTATCTTTTCCCCTGATTAGAGTCCCTATTTCTTCCCTTGTTTTCCGTTCCTGTCCTGTCGGATCCTTGTCTATTGTTCACCGTGCTGTGTCTGTGTATCGCCCTGTCGTGTCGTGTTTCCCTCAGATGCTGCGTGGTGAGCAGGTGTCTGAGTCTGCTAAGTTCAAGTGCCTTCCCGAGGCAACCTGCAGTTCAAGATCGAGTCTCCAGTCGGTTCTCGTCATTACGAGTGGAAATTGTGTTTTTGATTGTATTTTTACTTTACTGGATTAAAGACTCTGTTTTCGCCAAGTCGCTTTTGGGTCCTCATTCACCCGCATAACAGAAGGATCCGACCAAGAATGGACCCAGCGACTATGGATTCTCTCTACTCTACTCTCGAGTTCCAGGGAGCGATGCTCGGCAGACACGAGCAGGAATTGTCTGCTGCTCGACATGCCGTTGAGACCCTGGCCGCTCAGGTCTCCGACCTCTCAGGACAGTATCAGAGTCTTCGTCTCGTGCCACCAGCTACTTCCGGGTCTTCCGAGCCTCCGGAACCTAGGGTTAATAACCCACCATGTTATTCTGGGCAGCCCACTGAGTGCCGCTCCTTTCTCACCCAGTGTGATATAGTTTTCTCTCTCCAACCCAACACATACTCAAGAGAGAGAGCTCGGATTGCCTACGTCATATCACTCCTTACTGGTCGGGCTCGGCAGTGGGGCACAGCTATCTGGGAGGCAAGCGCTGAGTGTACTAACAATTATCTGAACTTTAAAGAGGAGATGATAAGGGTTTTTGATCGTTCAGTTTTTGGGAAAGAAGCTTCCTGGTCCCTGTCTTCCCTATGTCAAGGTAATCGATCCATAACGGATTACTCTATAGAGTTTCGCACTCTTGCTGCCTCCAGTAACTGGAACGAGCAGGCGTTGCTCGCTCGTTTTCTGGAGGGACTCCACGCTAAGGTTAAGGATGAGATTCTCTCTCGGGAGGTTCCATCCAGCGTGGATTCTTTGATTGAACTCGCTATTCGCATTGAACGACGGGTAGATCTTCGTCACCGAGCTCATAGAAGAGAGCTCGCGTTAACTGTGTCTCCCCTCTCTCCGACACTACCATCTTTCCCCACTGACTCTGGTGTTGAGCCCATGCAGCTGGGGGGTATTCGCATTTCGACTAAGGAGAGGGAACGGAGAATCACCAACCGCCTCTGTCTCTATTGCGGTTCCGCTGGTCATTTTGTCATTTCATGTCCAGTTAAAGGCCAGAGCTCATCAGTAAGCGGAGGGCGACTGATAAGCGCTACTAGACGGTCCTCTCCGTCAAGTACCTGTACTACTTTACCGGTCCATCTACGCTGGACCGGATCGGCAGCTTCCTGCAGTGCATTAATAGACTCTGGGGCGGAGGGCTGTTTTATGGACGAAGCCTGGGCTCGGGAACATGACATTCCTCTCAGACAGTTAGGGGAGCCCACGGTCATGTTTGCCTTGGATGGTAGTCCTCTCCCCAGTATATTATATGAAACACTACCTTTAACCCTCACTGTATCTGGTAACCATAGTGAGACCATTTCTTTTTTGATTTTTTGTTCACCTTTTACACCTGTTGTTTTGGGTCATCCCTGGCTAGTGTGTCATAATCCTTCTTTTGATTGGTCTAGTAATTCTATCCTTTCCTGGAACGTTTCTTGTCATGTGAAGTGTTTAATGTCTGCTATTTCTCCTGTTTGTTCTGTCCCCTCTTCTCAGGAGGAACCTGGTGATTTGACAGGAGTGCCGGAGGAATATCATGGTCTGCGCACGGTCTTCAGTCGGTCCAGAACCAACTCCCTTCCTCCTCACCGGTCGTATGATTGTTGTTCTGATCTCTTTAAGAAGCGTTTTGCATCCGCTCCTATCCTTGTTGCACCTGACGTCACTAAACAGTTTATTGTTGAGGTTGACGCGTCGGGGTGGGCGTGGGAGCCATTCTGTCCCAGCGCTCCGATACTGACGATGGGGTCCACTCTTGTGCGTATTTTTCTCATCGCCTGTCACCGTCGGAACGTAACTATGATGTGGCTAACCGCGAACTGCTCGCCATCCGTTTAGCCCTAGGCAAATGGCGACAGTGGTTGGAGGGGCGACCGTTCCTTTTGTCGTTTGGACTGACCAAAGGAACCTTGAGTACATCCGTTCTGCCAAACGACTGAATGCGCGTCATGCTCGTTGGGCGTTGTTTTTCGCTCGTTTCGAGTTCGTTATTTCTTATTGCCCGGGTACTAAGAACACCAAGCCTCATGCTTTATCCCGTCTCTTTAGTTCTTCTGTGGCTTCTACCGATCCCGAGGGGATCCTTCCTGTTGGGCGTGTTGTCGGGTTGACTGTCTGGGGAATTGAGAGACAGGTTAAGCAAGCACTCACGCACACTGCGTCAGCGCGCTTGTCCTAGTAACCTTCTTTTCGTTCCTGTTTCTACTCGTCTGGCTGTTCTTCAGTGGGCTCACTCTGCCAAGTTAGCTGGCCATCCCGGCGTTCGGGGTACGCTTGCTTCTATTCGCCAGCGGTTTTGGTGGCCTACTCAGGAGCGTGACACGCGCCGCTTCGTGGCTGCGTGTTCAGACTGCGCGCAGAAAAAGTCTGGTAATTTTTTTTCTGCTTCTGCTCCTGGTCTTGCTGGGTCTCAGTCTGTTCCCTGCCATCGCATCTCTCCTGTTCTTGTTCCTGCCCTTGCTGTGTCTCAGTCTGTCCCTAGTTGTTACTCTCCTGGCCTGTTTGGTCCTGTTTGCTCTAAAGTTTTCAGTTCTCTACCCGTGTCTCATTTTTTTTTTAGAGTAGTACCCTAGTTTCCCTTTTTATCGTTTTTCGTTACGGTCCTGAGGAGAGGAGTTGGGTTCTTTCTCGGGACGTGCTGGACCGTTTGTGATCTATGATTTCCTCCGTTGCCGCCAGTGTTCCTCCTCGAGAGCGCCAGGAGGCGCTCGGTGAGTGGGGGGGTACTGTCATGTTTTGTCTTATATCATCTTGTCATTTTGCTTTTCCTTCTGTTCGTTTTCCCCCTGCTGGTCTTTTTAGGTTCGTTCCCCTTTTTCTCTCTCCCTTCCTCTCTCTCTTCTCTCTATCGTTCCGTTCCTGCTCCCAGCTGTTCCTATTCCCCTAATCAATCATTTAGTCTTCCCACACCTGTTCCTTATCTTTTCCCCTGATTAGAGTCCCTATTTCTTCCCTTGTTTTCCGTTCCTGTCCTGTCGGATCCTTGTCTATTGTTCACCGTGCTGTGTCTGTGTATCGCCCTGTCGTGTCGTGTTTCCCTCAGATGCTGCGTGGTGAACAGGTGTCTGAGTCTGCTAAGTTCAAGTGCCTTCCCGAGGCAACCTGCAGTTCAAGATCGAGTCTCCAGTCGGTTCTCGTCATTACGAGTGGAAATTGTGTTTTTTGATTGTATTTTTACTTTACTGGATTAAAGACTCTGTTTTCGCCAAGTCGCTTTTGGGTCCTCATTCACCCGCATAACAGAAATGCTGCAAAGAAACCACTACTAAAGGACACCAATAAGAAGAAGAGACTTGCTTGGGGCCAAGAAACACTAGAAATCGTCATTAGATCATTGGAAATCTGTCCTTTGGTCTGATGAGTCCAAATTAGATTTTTGGTTCCAACCACTGTCTCACAGGTGAACGGATGATCTCTGCATGTGTGGTTCCCACTGTGGAGCATGGAGGAGGAAGTGTGGGGGTGTGGGTGTGCTTTGCTGGTGACACTGTCTGGGATTTATTTAGAATTCAAAGCACAATTCATCAGCTGTGGCTACAACAGCATTCTGAAGCGATAGTGGTGAAGAGGGAACGACAAAACCTATCCCCCCTCAGGAGACTGAAAAGATTTGGCATGGGTCCTCAGATCCTCAAAAGGTTCTTTAGCTGCACCATTGAGAGCATCCTGGCTGGTTGCATCACTGCCTGGTATGGCAACTGCTCGGCCTCTGACCGCAAGGCAGTACAGAGGGTAGTGTGAATGGCCCAGTACATCACTGGGGCCAAGCTCCCTGCCATCCAGGACCTCTATACCAGGCGGTGTCAGAGGAAGGCCCTAAAAATTGTCAAAGACTCCAGACACCCTAGTCATAAACTGTTCTCTCTGCTACCGCACGGCAAGCGGTACCGGAGTGCAAAGTCTAGGTCCTAGATGCTTCTAAACAATATGTTTAAGCCACATGACTCCTGAACACCTAATCAAATGGCTACCGAGACTATTTACTGTGTCCCTCCCCCACCCCATTTTACTCCGCTGTTACTCTCTGTCGTTATCCTCTATGCATAGTCACTTTAATAACTCTACCTACATGTACATATTACCTCAACTAACTGGTGCCCCCGCACATTGATCCTGTACAGGTACCCCGCTGGATATAGTCTCACAGTTGTTATTTTACTGCTGCTCTTTAATTACTTGTTACTTTTATTTCTTATCCGTATTTTTTAAAACTGCATTGTTGGTTAGGGGCTCGTAAAGCAAGCATTTCACTGTTCTATTCCGCACATGTGACTAATGAATAATTATTTGATTTGATACACCAACCCATCTGTAATGACAAACCTCCCGGCATTGACAACTTAGAAGGTTACTGGGGATGGTAGCTGAGTCTAGTGGAAGGTGTTTGTCCACAGGCCAGAAAGCCAAAGTCATTCCGCTACCCAAGGGTGGTAAAGTAGCATTTACTGGTGCTAACAGAAGACCTGTTGCCAGGTCTTAGTACAATTTTGGAAAAATTGTGTTTGAGCCAATACAATGCTATTTCTCTGTAAACAAATTGACATCAGACTTTTAGCATGCTTATAGAGAAGGGCATTTTTTGACACCACATTCCACACAGCAAGTCCCGCTGGGACTTATCTTAATTATTGTCCAGCCATGTGATCAAGTGCTGCTAAGAAAGACCTAGTTAAGTTGCAGATGGCCCAGAACAGAGCGGCATGTCTTGTGCTTCATAATCAGAGGGCTAATATAAATGATATGCATGCCAGTCTCTCTTGGCTAATAGTTGAGGAGAGACTGACTGCATCACTTCTTCTTTTTATAAGAGACAATGTGTTGAAAATTCCAAATTGCATAGTAAACTTATGCACAGCTCTGACATACACTTAGAAATTTGAGTTGAAATATATTTGGCTAAGGTGTATGTAAACTTCTGACTTCAACTGTATATAGGTAGCTGAGTAGGGGTATATATACTGTGTCTATAACTGTGTTGTAAAGACGGACATACCTGCAGTAAGCACAAACTGACTTGTTTTGTGCTAGACTAGCGAGTGTTGTCAAGTAGTTGTTCTCATCAAGTAAAGCTACAAATAAACTGAGTGCTGAGGGACAAATGTCTCTTCACATACTGTTGATCGTGTTAGCAAAGTCACAGACGCTCCTGTAGTATTTTTTTTTTAAATTGTACCTTTATTTAACCAGGTAGGCCAGTTGAGAACAAGTTCTCATTTACAACTGCGACTTGGCCAAGATAAAGCAAAGCAGTGGGACAAAAACAACACAGTTACACATGGGATAAACAAACATACAGTCAATAACACAATAGAAAAATCTGTATAAAGTGTGTGCAAATGAAGTAAGGACGTAAGGCAATAAATAGGCCAATAGTGGCGAAGTAATTACAATTTATCAGTTTACTCTGGAGTGATATATGTGCAGATAAGGATGTGCAAGTAGAAATACTGGTGTGCAAAAGAGCAGAAAAACTCAAATGAATATGGGGATGAGGTAGGTAGTTGGTTGGATGGGCTATTTACAGATGGGCTGAGTACAGCTGCATCTATCGGTAAGCTGCTATGACAGTTGACGCTTAAAGTTAGTGAGGGAGATATAAGTCTCCAACTTCAGTGATTTTTGCAATTTGTTCCAGTCATTGGCAGCAGAGAACTGGAAGGAAGGGTGGCCAAAGGAGGTGTTGGCTTTGTGGATGACGAGTGAAATGGAGCGCGTGCTTCGGGTGAAATGGAGTGCGTGCTGCTGGTGATAGTATGGTGGAGCTTTACCTTATAGACCTATAGATGACCTGGAGCTAGTGGGTTTGGCGACAAATATGTAGTGAGGACCAGCCAACGAGAGCATACAGGTCGCAGTGGTGAGTAGTATATGGGGCTTTGGTGACATAACAGATGGCACTGTGATAGACTGCATCCAATTTGCAGAGTAGAGTCTTGGAGGCTATTTTGTAAATGACATCGCCAAAGTCAAGGATCGGTAGTATAGTCAGTTTTACGAGGGTGTTTGGCAATAGGAACCCTATTCTAGATTTAAATTTGGATTGTAGATGCTTATTGGGAGTCTGGAATGAGAGTTTACAGTCTAGCCAGACACCTAGGTATTTATAGTTGTCCACATATTCTAAGTCAGAACCGTCCAGAGTAGTGATGCTAGTTGGTCGGGGAGGTGCATGCAGCGATCAGTTGAAGAGCATGCATTTAGTTTTATTAACATTTAAGAGCAGCTGGAGGCCACGATGGCGTTGAAGCTTGTTTGGAGGTTTGTTAAAACAGTATCCAAAGAAGGGCCAGGTGTATACAGAATGGTGTCGTCTGTGTAGAGGTGGATCAAAGAGTCACCCGCAGCAAGAGCAACATTGATATATACAGAGAAAAGAGTTGGCCCAAGAATTTAACCCTGTGGTACCCCCATAGAGAACATGAGGTACGGACAACAGGCCCTCCGATTTGACACACTGAACTCTGAGATGTAGTTAGTGAACCAGGCGAGGCAGTCAGAAACCAAGGCTGTCGAGTCTGCCGATAAGAATACGGTGATTGACAGAGTCGAAAGCCTTGGCCAGGTCGATGAAGACGGCTGCACAGTACTGTCTGTAGGCCGCACAATGTTAAGGTTTTAAATTACTGCACGGTCTGTTCTTCACTCCAGACTGGCTATTATTTAAATTAGGACCAGCTAAACATACCAAATACAGTACACTTCACTAACAGTTAAAAGTTTGTATTTTAAAGGCCCAATGCAGCGGTTATCTAAAAATCTAATAATTTCTGGGTAATAAAAGATGCACTATGCAGAAAAAGCTTTGGCCATTTCCCAGTGGCTCAAATAATTTCAGTTTGTCACAAAGTAGTGTGGAGAACCATTGTTTCATCTAAACCTCTGAAATATATTTTCCATAACCAAAAATATTGTATTTTCAGCAGTTTGAAGCCAGTGTTCAAAACCAAAATTAAGATGCAAAAACTAAACTTAAGAACAGCTGTCATTTCCTGGTTGCTAAAATGCAACACTGTTCACTCAATTTAAGTTGAGGAAACAAGCACTGAACAGTGTAGAGAATCCTTGTCCCATCAAATCACTAAAATATATTTAAGTAAAAATCTCAAGTAGGCGTACCATGTTACAGGGAAATGGGATGCAGGGGAGATTTATTTTGAACAGCCTAGTGCTGTTGAAATTCACCTAGCTTCCACATGACATGTGTGTTTGAGAGTCAGCCTTCACTGACTGTCATAATAGCTGCTAGATAGTGCCAACATTTTAAAAATTAGTGCTACATCGTAGAAAAATGTAGTCGATTAGTACCACAAAGAAGCCTCACAAATCAATTTTAAAAATGTTTATTTTGCTGATGTACAAAACAGTTGTAAAAGAAGAAAATTAGGAATGTACACAGGTTACACCTGTAACATTCACTTGGCTCAAGATGCATAGACATAAAAATGTATAAAACAAAAATGGGTAGCATTTCATAAATTCCCTAAATGTGCTTCTTTAAAACCCAAGCAGCATGTTCTCATACACCTTTCACAGACTTAGTTAAGGCAGCACTGTAATCATGACCCGTTTTCCAGAACTTTCAAACGTTTCTAAAACTAAGGTCTAGTGTACTAGAATCTCCAGGTTGTAGAACACTAGACCAGTGGGTAGCTGGCTGCCGTGGCAATGCCACAGTGGTTCTTCCTGTCTTTGGCCATGTAGACGTAGCCTTTGTCTCCCCACTTATCACTCCAGCTGAGGAAGAGACAAAACATGTTAGTCCCACAGTTCTAGTTAGTAGGAAATTATAGATTCGCTTGTATGACTTAGACCATAGTATCAGGACAACACCAACACTGTATTCAAATAAATGCAATATGGAGATGCATATTCCCCGATGAGGGAATCAACCAATCCCGTAGTGGTGATGTAACAAATAAAAAACATCCTAGGAAGATACTATGTACTGTACCTGTTCTTGACAATCCAGAATTTCTTGCCATCTACATCCTCTCCTTCAAAACCGTATCCCACCACCAGAACTCCATGGTCAAGCTCCTCACTGCTGCACTCCTCCTCATAATAGATCCCTACAGGCAGAGGACATAGTTAAATTAGTGGGCTAAGATACAGAGTTTACCTCAGTATGTAAAACCACCGGATCTCAACGCTAAAGGTCCTTAGGTAGCGTGTAGCTATTTACTAGATGGCAAAACTGAAATATTGGTAACAAACAATTTACTTCAAAGATGCCATTTGTAAATCTTAACTACAGTGTAATAAGGACAGACCAGAATAACTCACTGCCACCCAGAAATAGTAGGTAGAGAATCCAATCCTTGCAAATATTCTAACGCATAATTTAAGTTGCACCGCTAACTGCTACTCACCAGACTGGTAGAACTGGAAGGATTCGTGGCTGGCATCGATGGCGACAGAGACGGGGCCGACAGACGCCACAGCCGTCATCAGAGCGTGTTCTTTGCCACTGGGGATGTCCACAAAGCCAGTTTCATTGACAGCACTGAACTCTGGTCGGTAGTGACAAAGATCATCATCCTGAGTAACCAGATTAGCCCAACGGCCATGATTAGTAAAAAATATATATATATTCAAGCAAGTCAGTCATCATTGGAGACATAAATCCCACTGTAATATATATTTCTAAGTTGTAAGTCATTCCAAAATAACCATAGGAGTTGGTTCTACAGCAAACTGCATTATCTGGCTAAAAGAACAGGGCCTTACGTTTAATAAATGCATCTTCATACACTATTATATTTGAATTCAGACTAATAGAACACAGGGCCTTACCTTGCCCACATAGGGGTAGGACGCCTCTGTGTCCAGGCCGCCGTTGTCCATTACATACTGGAACGCCAAGTCCATGAGACCTCCATTACAGCCCTCGTTGCCCTGGGGTCTGGAGCAGTCCACCAGGTTCTGTTTACTCAGAGACACCAGATTGCCAGTCTTCTTGAATAGCTGGCCCTCTATGGCCCCGGTGGAACTGAACGCCCAGCAAGACCCACATGAGCCCTGGAGGAAAGATTGTTAAACATCTTGTTAGTATTTCATGTCAGAACACACTGACATGCGCATGTAAGTAATAACTATGTATACGCAATTTGCCGCCTTATCTTCTGTATACTGTAAATTACAATCATGGTAAACAGCACGCAAGAGCCAGACAGTTCTCTGGAAGTAAAACCTTATTTAGTGACACAGCAGTGTGTGTGGATAGGAGTCATAACTCATGATTGATTCAGGTCTCACCTGGTCCATGACGGGAGTGACGTAGCCCTTCTCTCTCCAGTCCACAGCTTTAGGGGCCTGCAGGTAGTTGGGTTCCATGAACAGAGAGCCCTTGTACTTCCTCTCAGTTGTCTGCTTGTAGCCGTTCATGAGCTGCCTGAACTCTTCGTTGGTCTAGGGAGGAAAGAATCAGAACACGTTGAAATGTAATGTCTTCCCTGGCCAGATGTGGTTTGTAATTTACCCACTGAATGGGAAATCAAATTTTATTAGCCACATGCACCAAATACAACAGGTGTAGTAGACCTTACATTGAAATGCTTACTTAAGAGCCCCTAACTAACAATGCAACTTCAAAAAATAAAGATGAGAGTAAGACATAAGAGTAACTAAAGAGCAGCAGTGAAATAACAGCGAGACTACAAACAAGGGGGGGTACCGATACAGAGTCAATGTGCGGGGGCATCGGTTATTTGAGGTAGTATGTACATGTAGGTAGAGTTATTAAAGTGACTATGTATATACGACAACAGAGAGTAGCAGTGGTGTAAAGAGGGTGAGAGAGGCACTGCAAATAGCCTGGGCAGACTTGGGGGTAGAAGCCTCTTGGACCTAGACATGGCGCTCCGGTACCACTTGCCGTAGCAGAGAGAACCATCTATGAATAGGGTGGCTGGAGTCTGACAATTTCAGGGCCTTCCTCTGACACCGCCTGGTATATAGAGGCCCTGGACGGCAGGAAGCTTGGCACCAGTGATGTAAAGGGCCGTTAGCATATCCCTCTGTAGTGCCTTGCGGTCGGAGGCCGAGCAGTTGCCATACCAGACAGTGATGAAACCAGTCAGGATGCTCTCGATGGTGCAGCTGTAGAACCTTTTGAGGATCTGAGGACCCATGCCAAATCTTTTCAGTCTCCTGAGGGTGAATAGGTTTTGTCATGCCCTCTTCACAACTTTCTTGGTGTGCTTGGACCATGTTAGTTTGTTGGTGATGTGGACACCAAGGAACTGGAAGCTCTCAACCTGCTCCACTACAGGGGGTGGGAAGATGAGAATGGGGGACGTGCTCAAAATGTAGTTTTTTTTTATGTCTTAGGACTGTTATAAAAGTTGTGCACTGAACCATGAATCTAGTGTGCGTCTTTAAGACTAAGTTTCAATTCCCTTCTCAGGATATCTATTCCATTGCTGCTTGATAGTTAAAGAAACCTAACCTGCGAGTCTGAATACATTCCTGCCTTCATTGTCAACACTGATACCTGTGTGTTGTCAAAGTGCCTGTGAAATAGTTCATACTGCATGTGCTTCAGCAAATCTATGGCGTGGCAACAAAAAGATCCAACTACACCAGCTACACCAGCTACACCAGCTACACCACCACACACACAGTATGGGAAAGGGCTGCTGAAATGTACCTCCTGCTCCACAGTAAAATGTCTCAGCAACAGACTTGGACAGAAGCTCACTGGAACTGATATCGGCACCTCAAACTTTCTACTGCTTTAGTTCCTGGATATAAATATATACAATACAGGCCCCCAGAATGAGTAGCGGCACCCATTTCATCCATGTCAAGCACTGCTCAGCAAGGTGATTCTTCTTACCATGTCACCAAAGTGGTTCATGCCCAGACGGTAGGAGTGTTTTCCCATAGAGTGGTCCAGGTTGTGCATCTCAATCTTCTTCAGGTTCTTTTCCCAAACCATCCTCCTCCAGCCCTCCTCGCTCTGTAACAATGAGTGAAAAACAGTGAGAAAATATACACAATCATATACTGTCTCAGAACTATGGGCACAATCCGTGCAATTAATGATATATAGGTGTAATTTACAGCTACATGTATGCACCAATTGATCAATTTGAGCCCCTTGTGGGAGGATGGTGGGAAGAGTCAAAGGAGGACAGGCTCATTGTACTGGCTGTAATGGAATGGAGGCAAATGTGGAGGCAAATGTGGTTTCCAAATGTTTGATACCATTCCAATAATTCCATTCCAGTCTTTACAATAAGCCCATCCTCCAAAAGCTCATCCCACCAGCCTCCACTCATTGGGAGCTACTGAGGGGTTCCTATAACTATGTGCTCCTCTACTTGTGCTGAAACACCCACCTCATGGTAATTCTTGCTGTGCCAGTTCTTCCACAAGTGCCAGTGGCCCTCCAACTGAGAGTCAAACATAGGGGCCGCATACACAGCACTCATACAGAGCACCAACACTGCCAAGTACAGGGACATCATGGTCAAACAGCTGTGGAGAGAGAGAGAGAGAGAGAGAGAGAGAGAGAGAGAGAGAGAGAGAGAGAGAGAGAGAGAGAGAGAGAGAGAGAGAGAGAGCTCAGTCAGCCTTGTATTTTCAGTGTAAAGAAGCTATATAGCATAAACTGTTGAATTGTACCTTTGAAACAACAGCAGATCTTCAACGTTATATACAACAACAAAAAGTCTGGGCAGCACCTCCTACTGGAGAGTTGATCAACAACTATCCATTTGCTCTCCCATCCAGTGTTTTAACCAAGGCCAGTTTAGCTTTGACATGTCACTGACTCCACATGTGCTATCATGTGAATGATTGACTGCATCACTTATTTTTATAAGAAACATTGTGTTGAAAATACTTTGTTTGCATAGTCAACTTACACACACAGCTCTGACACACACTTATCCCATCAGACATGCCACCAGTGGGCTTTTCACAGTCCCCAAATCCAGAACAAATTCAAGAAAACATACAGTATTATATAGAGCCCTTACTGCATGGAACTTCCATCTCATATTGCTCAAATAAACAGCAGACCTGGTTTCAAAAAAGTAGATAAAGCAACACCTCCCGGCACAACGCCTCTCCCCTATTTGACCTAGATAGTTTGTGTGTATACATTGATATGTAGGCTACGTGTGCATTTAAAAGAAAATTGATGTAGTTCTGTCCTTGAGCTGTTCTTGTCTAATGATGTTCTGTATTATATCATTCTGTATTATGTTTCATGTTGTGTGGACCCCAGGAAGAGTAGCTGCTGCTTTTGCAAAAGCTAATGGGGATCCTAATAAAATACAAATGTTTTAAAAAATCAAGTCATTGCAAAGTGTATCTTTAACAGAAAATGAAATGTAACCATCCTTTATAAGTCATACCAATTGTAATATTTACGCCAATAAATCACTTGTGAAGTCATCAGCAGCTATTGTTTTAATTCAACCGAGGGTTCACAAACACATCACCTTGCACTTTCACCATCCTGTGAAGTTCATTCATCATAAAGTATTTAATCTGCAGCCTAATTAACTGCATGCTTTCCCAGCGAGTAGTAGAGTGATGTCCACACTACTACTCAATGTTCACTTCGAAAAAAGTAATGTTGATATCCACAGAGATATTCTAGGAAAAGTTTGGTAACAGCCGGCAGAAAAAGCAACATCAGAAACGGTAGACTAATATTGTCTTTCTGTATCAATCAAATCAAAGAGCAAATGCCCCTGGTAAATGTCCATAATCCAAGATCCTAACACTGTGCAAAGAACAGAATGGAAAGCAGTACTTACTTTTTCCTGTCAATTTGCAGTAGCAGGGTGATGATTTATGCTGCTGTTGTTGTGTAGTCAGTGAAGAAGTCACGACACTTTATACAGCCAGCTATATGTCCTATAGTGGTGGGGGCTGGCTTGTGATTGGCTGAAAGGGGACCGTATATCACACTGCCGAGCCGCTGAAAGATCATGTAAAGATCTCAGGTCCCGCCCGGTGTAAATAGCCCAGCATGTGATTCCTGACCACTTGACCGTTTTCATCAACTCATCAAATTTGATTAAACATCAAATCAAATCAAATCAAATGTTATTTGTCACATACACATGGCTAGCAGATGTTAATGCGAGTGTAGCGAAATGCTTGTGCTTCTAGTTCCGACAATGCAGTGAGTGAGTTGATTAGATTACTGGGAAACAAAAGGATGAAAAGATACATTGTAACATCGAATCAGTTTCACTTAACATTCTTTCATTTTCAGTTACTTTGTAACAGTTCGGGCGCGGAGGAGATAAGAGCATCATGGCACGCTGATGCTTATACAGCAATGACAAAGAAATTACCAGAAAAAAATGCAAAACATGTTCATTGAACAATAATGACATGAATTTAGAAAGAAAGGTTACATGTAGTCTAGTACCTGAAACTGAGTGGCCAACAACAAACGCCACATATGTTCCTGCTCTGTGAAGCATACAACAGCTTCAGTGTTTGTTCATGTCCTAATATGATAGATTCAAATAATAGCCTGAAGTTGAGAGAATGAACAAATTAACCTACATTTATCTAGCTCAAATATGAAGATTATCTGCATTCTTTAGATACTGATGAGTTATTGTGTGATACTCTGCTGTGTCAGGAAAGTTCTGATGGGCTTGTAAATAATGTATTTGTGTAAATAATCATTCCAATTTCATTTGAAAGGTGTCTTACAAGCCTTTCAGTATTTTCCTACCTCTTCTGCACATTCTCTCTCTGGTTTTCCTTTAAAACATTGATATTCACACAGAAGAATGTTTTGTTTTGTATTTTGTTTTAGCTCATACAGAATAACTTACCATACATTTATGTAACTATTTTAATTATGAAACCCACTGAATCGAAACCCACAGAAAACACACTAATCAATACATTGTTTCTAAAGAAATACCTATTGTGTAATGTCACTTTTGCCTTGTCAGCCTTAGGAGATACTGCCTGTCAACCAAATACAATCACACAGGAATAAGGGGAGGGATGGATTATCTTATTGGGCAGCTGCTGAATCTATGTGGTTACTGATAGGGCAGACACACACACACACACACAAAAATAGTTACGTGGTTAGTAATAGGACTCCTTGATTGGTATTGGTGTGTCTACAAAAACACTACAGGGTAGTCAATGAATGGATGGGTACTGAATTATCCTATAGGTTTTTTAAAGATAACCATTAGCTCCCAGTATTGATCGATCATTCCAAGAAGAATGTTTTGATAACAATGTAGTAATATATCCATGCAATATCATACTAACAGAAACAGATGCACGTTAATCCACCTGTCAGACATGAAGTGTACTGCAGGTAATGTAACACGGTCATGACCATAGCGTGGAATAAAGAGTTGAATACAGAGAATTTGGAAAGTGTTCAGACCCCTTGACTTTTCCCACATTTTGTTACATTACAGCCTTATTCTAAAATTGATTACATTCTTTTTTTCCCTCATCTATCTACACACAATACCCCATAATGACAAAGTGAAAACAGGTTTTTAGACATTTTAGCAAATGCATAACAAAGAAAATGGAAATATCACATTTACAAAGGTATTCAGACTCTTGACTCAATACTTTGTTGAA
Source organism: Oncorhynchus gorbuscha (assembly GCF_021184085.1). Taxonomy (NCBI): domain Eukaryota; kingdom Metazoa; phylum Chordata; class Actinopteri; order Salmoniformes; family Salmonidae; genus Oncorhynchus; species Oncorhynchus gorbuscha. The sequence continues at coordinate 39,891,767 of NC_060183.1, read as the reverse complement.
GAACCTTTGGCAGTGATTACAGCCTCGAGGCTTCTTGGGTATGACACTACAAGCTTGGCACATCTGTATTTGGGGAGTTTCTCCCATTCTTCTCTGCAGATCCTCTCAAGCTCTGTCTGGTAGTTCGGGACAGTCACTGCACAGGCATTTTCAGGTCTCTCCAAAGAAGTTAGATCAGGTTCAAGTCTGGGCTCTGGCTGGGCCACTCAAGGACATTCACAGACTTGTCCCGAAGCCAGTGTGCTTAGGATCGGTGTCCTGTTGGAAGGTGAACCTTCGACCCAGTCTGAGTTCCTGAGCGCTCTGGAGTAGGTTTTCATCAAGGATCTCTCTGTACTTTGCTCCGTTCATCTTTGCCTCGATCCTGACTAGTCTCCCAGTCCCTGCTAATGAAAAACATCCCCACAGCATGATGCTGCAACCACAATGCTTCACTTTAGGGATGATGCCAGGTTTCCTCCAGACATGAAGCTTGACATTCAGACCAAAGAGTTCAATCTTGGAGAACCTTCCCACTTTGGCAAACTCCAAGTGGGCTGTCAATTAACTTTCACTGAGAAGTGGCTTCCGTCTGGTCACTCTACCTTAAAGGCCTGATTGGTGGAGTGCTGCAGAGATGGTTGTCTTTCTGTCTAGAGCTCTGTCAGAGTGACCATTAAGTTCTTGGTCACCTCCCTGACCAAGTTCCTTCTCCCCCGATTGCGCAGTTTGGCCGGGCGGCCAGCTCTAGGAAGAGTCTTGGTGGTTCCAGATGTCTTACATTTAATAATGATGGAGGCCACTGGGTTCTTGGGGACCTTTAATGCTGCAGAAATGTTTTGGTACCCTTCACCAGATCTGTGCCTCGAAACAATCGTATCTCTGAGCTAAAATTCCTTCTACCTCATGGCTTGGTTATTACTCTGACATGCTCTGTCAACTGTGGGACCTTAGATTGACAGGTGTGTGCCTTTTCCAAATCATGTCCAATCAATTTAATTTACCACAGGTGGACTCCAATCAAGTTGTAGAAACATCTCAAGGATGATCAATGGAGACAGGATGTGGTGACCTGTCATTCAGGGCATGGGGGGCTTGCCTGTTCTGCTTGTTATTTTGGCATTAATACGTGTCACATATCAGTTCGCAAACAATGTAAAAAACAAAACAAATTGAGTTAATAAAGCCTCATACAAACATGGTCTCTTTTTTGATTTCTTGAGTAAGGCAGCTCCAAAATGCAGGTGTTTCAGCCAAGCTCAGTGCTTTCTGTGGTGGTGGGGCTTGTCAACGGGCAAGACAGAGCATTGTGCCTGATTAGCTCAGTTTTCTGTCATGATTGGCTCAGTTTTCTGTCACTCATGGGACAGTCGGTCATCCCCAATTCTAAGGTTAGAGTTCGAAAATGTTAACCCCTTGGGTTCTGACACAGAGTTATATTAGAAGTGCCCATCCAAGAAGGCGCAAGGTCATTGGCCACAGATTGAATGACATCAAATCATGTTATATCTACAGTAGCTTTGATTGGACTGCTCATCTCAACATCATACTTTCAAAATCTTAGCTAGCAAGCTAGCAGTCGTCACCGTGAATCAAGTTAACAATCAAATCCTTTTCCATTGTTGTTTAATGAAGAGAAATTAGAGATAAAACGTCTCGGTGCTCATCGGCATTTGGACAAACATTATACAACAAATTGGAAATTGCATATTCAACAATGAGTGGTTTGGGAAGGAATCAGTGGCTAACTGTGAGTTCAAGACAACTGGGAACTTGGGAAAAATGAGCTACAATTGGGAAAATACGTTTGAATGGTCATTCAAATCTGGTATTGTAAATCTGGCATCTTTCTCTTTGATGACTAAATCTGCCCACGAAGAACCGCCTCGCCACTTTCCTGTTCAAGCACATCACAACATGAGTCAAAAAATGTCTTACGCTGCTTCAGAAATTATATAGGATGCCAGAGACATATGTATACTGAAACTAAAGTAATTCTCAGTGTATGTTGTGTAGTAAGCTGTTAGCCCATGTGTCTCACCCTAATAATTTGGTCTATTTTCCTATAACCTGTTTTAGAGAAACGTAATCATCGAAAATTGTAAGAGCTTTCATTGTCTGTTAATATGTAAGAACGGCCCATTTTCTGAATTCTGTCGCTGTACATTTCAAAAGTGCTGATCAAATACTTATACTGACTACGTCCGTCGTCTCTCGCTCATGAATGTTTTAATCGAAATTACGGATTGCCTCTTATCCGCTTGTCGTCCCCTTATGCCATAGTTTGTACATCTCAATTGTCAGTAGAAAATAGATTTGTTTAAGCAAGTCAGACTTATCAGCTATGTTTTTTTAAAGGCAGTAAATGAGGCTGAAGGAACTGTAGCAGTACTACCAATACTGGTTCATAATATGTGAAAGACCAACACCTCACAAGGCTTCTTCTCACTAAGCGGAGACCTTGAAAATGAGATATCTTTCATTCTCAAAACAAGGACTGACCGTACTGCCAAATTGCAGATACCTATAAGTGAGGATTTGTTCAATCAGTCACTTGCATGAAAACAGAAATAGGTTTTTAGAACAGCACATGAACAGAACACATAAATAAGTAATAAGAAAAGCACATGTACAACATTTCCAACACATGTCACAATGCTTTTGAAAAGCCAGACCAGCAGAAAGTAGGCCTGTCTGAACAATGCCTCTAGTGGTCATCAGCATGTATCAGAAATGTGTGATGATGACAGTATTCAAATAGGGGCCCTGTTATCAATGCAATGCTGTTGATCTTGCCATGCAAATTAGGTTTGAGTTACTTAGTTACTCTACTTGGTGATAAGGTAAAGCTCCGCCTTATCTCAGTTCACTGGTCACGATGGCAACACCCATCCGTAGCGCGCGCTCCAGCAGGTGTATCTCACTGATCATCCCTAAAGCCAACACCTCATTTGGCTGTCTTTCGTTCCAGTTCTCTGCTGCCTGTGACTGGAACGAATTGCAAAAATCGCTGAAGTTGGAGACTTTTATCTCCCTCACCAACTTCAAACATCTGCTATCTGAGCAGCTAACCGATCACTGCAGCTGTACATAGTCTATTGGTAAATAGCCCACCCATTTTCACCTACCTCATCCCCATACTGTTTTTATTTATTTACTTTTCTGCTCTTTTGCACACCAATATCTCTACCTGTACATGACCATCTGATCATTTATCACTCCAGTGTTAATCTGCAAAATTGTAATTATTCGCCTACCTCCTCATGCCTTTTGCACACGATGTATATAGACTCCCCTTTTTTTCTATTGTGTTATTGACTTGTTAATTGTTTACTCCATGTGTAACTATGTGTTGTCTGTTCACACTGCTATGCTTTATCTTGGCCAGGTCGCAGTTGTAAATGAGAACTTGTTCTCAACTAGCCTACCTGGTTAAATAAAGGTGAAATAAATAAAAAAATAAAAATAAGATCACATCTTAACTTAATGATTTTACAACAATGTATGTCTGATCCAAATCAAACTTTATTTAAAGCTCAAATTTCTTCCAGGGGATGCATTTCAACGTGCTTTACAAATAAAATGATAGGTGGGGAAATTAAAAACACAATACGTTTTCTAAACGAGACAAATGAAAATAGTAAAACAATATTAAAATAAACAGTGGACATGAGAGACTAATGGATTCAAATAGAAAATAAATATATATATATAGAATGGGAGAAAATATATAAAACAGATTGCATGACTAAAAGCCCAGCTAAAAGAGTGTCATAATATTTGTTAAAAATGTCAATGGTATCAGGGTATGTGGATGGGGAACAGAGTATTGGGTAAGAACATTACAATCTAAATAGCATAGCGACGCCTGCTTTTCTCCGTGAGTCATTTCGCTTTAGACAAGACATTGTCAATTCTACTGATGCCATGAAGAACAACAAGAAAAGACCAGTTCAGACCAGTTCCGCCATTACAAACACACCCATAAAAATAGTATAGGGGTATTAATCAGGCGATGTCATTGTTATCAATATATCGCTATTACTTGATGACATACATTGATTGTCATACCACTTGAAATGGGCCTGAATGTAATGTGTCTCTTGTCCCCTCTTTTGTTTGTTCTTGTTTCAACTGTGTGCTCCACCAGTGATTCAAATACAGGGGAACATAATCCATCATTCGTGTGAATGGACTTGTTGTCCCACGGAGCCACATATTGCAGTGATTGGGAGACGCTGTGGGTGCATCTTGAATGGGGAGCTGTTTCAGTTAACAAAGGTCGATCTTAAGGGAGTGGTTGATGCTTACTTTGCACGTGTGAAGAGGTTAGCATAAGTATCAGCTTTCTCCAGCACAAGAAAACAGGTCTATCAAACGGTTGTTGACCTGCCTCTTTTAGCTGTAATGAATGACTTTACTGGAAGTGGAACGCCGAGCTAAACGAACCAAGTTGTATCATTCGAATAAAGTGTTCATTTTTACTTGTTACACATTTGTGACTTTCTCAGCCGTGTGTGTGTGTCAGATAGAACAGAATGTGCTACAACTCCTCTCTCTACCGTGAGGTATAGAAGTCTCTACAACACTAGACTGTTGTCTCCACATTACCATGCACTGCCTTTAATCAACAAACAAACACTAGCTGCAGATAAAAAGCAGCACAGAGGAAACAGACCCAGCTGTACTTTTCTCTCTTCCTGGTGTTTTCCCTCCCTTTCAGGGACAAACTCAGTCATTTCAGAGCTCTAGTCTTCATCAATGTCTTCTCAGTGGCTGTTGCTCTGAGCTCCACACATAAGGAAGGCTCCAGTTAGAAATCGACTGTATCTCAGAATATTAGATTAGAGAGTTAAATAGTCACATTTACAGGGTTGCAGATGTAATTACATTGTACCATGAAAATCTTAAGCTCCGAGAACCAACCATGCAGAAAGTGAAAATAAATGAAAATAGATACAATACAAATAGATCATAATAATATGTACATATTAACAACTGTGGAAATGATAAATGTCCATAGGGGGGAGCAGCAGGGCTGGGGGGGGGGGGGGCAGGTAGTTGACTAGGGTATGTATATATCCTGCATCTATAACAGTGTTGTAAACACATATAGACATGACAGCAGTAAGCACAAACTGACTTATGTGCTGGTAAAGCTTAAAACTAACTTAATGCTGAGTGACAAATGTCTCTTCACATACTGTTGATCTTGTTTGCAAAGCCACAGAAACTCCTGTAGTAAGTATGTAGGCCGTACAAGGTTTTAAATTACTGTACAGTCTGTTCTTCACTCCAGCCTGGCATATATTTAAATTTGGACCAGATAGACATACCAAATACAGTACACAGAAACGTCAGTAACAATTAATTTTAAAATTAAATTCCTGCATTTTAAAGGCCCAATGCAGCTGTTTTTTTTTATCTACAAATCTAAGAATTTCTGGGTAGTAATTAAAGATGCAGTAAGCAGAAATAGCTCTGGCCATTTCCTGGTTGTTAAAATTAATTTCACAATTCGCCTAATTTCAGTTTGTGACAACATACGTACAGCATTTACATTTACATTTAAGTCATTTAGCAGACGCTCTTATCCAGAGCGACTTACAAATTGGTGCATTCACCTTATGACATCCAGTGGAACAGCCACTTTACAATAGTGCATCTAAATATTTTAAGGGGGGGGTGAGAAGGATTACTTTATCCTATCCTAGGTATTCCTTAAAGAGGTGGGGTTTCAGGTGTCTCCGGAAGGTGGTGATTGACTCCGCTGTCCTGGCGTCGTGAGGGAGTTTGTTCCACCATTGGGGGGTCAGAGCAGCGAACATTTTTGACTGGGCTGAGCGGGAACTGTACTTCCTCAGTGGTAGGGAGGCGAGCAGGCCAGAGGTGGATGAACGCAGTGCCCTTGTTTGGGTGTAGGGCCTGATCAGAGCCTGGAGGTACTGAGGTGCCGTTCCCCTCACAGCTCCGTAGGCAAGCACCATGGTCTTGTAGCGGATGCGAGCTTCAACTGGAAGCCAGTGGAGAGAGCGGAGGAGCGGGGTGACGTGAGAGAACTTGGGAAGGTTGAACACCAGACGGGCTGCAGCGTTCTGGATGAGTTGTAGGGGTTTAATGGCACAGGCAGGGAGCCCTGCCAACAGCGAGTTGCAGTAATCCAGACGGGAGATGACAAGCATAGAGAATCATTGTTCCATCTAAACCTCTGAAATATATGTTCCATAAACAAAAACATATTTTTTGCTGTTTGAAGCTGGTGTTAAAAACCTAAATTAAAAGATGCAAAAACTAAAGTTAAGAACGGGAAGCATAGAAATACCTCACATAGAACAGAGCTACCACTTCTTAGACTTGCTTTCAATGAGAATGACCAACATTTGTGTGAATTAGGCACGGTTGCCCAAAAGAGTTACATATTACAGCCTTACTGTAATGGTTTTCCATTGAAGTGGTCATAGAGAGTTTTTAGCAAAAACCTATTTGTCAAGCAAGAATGTGGCTAGGACTGTCTTGGAGTGGTCTGAGTGGCAAGAAGGGCACCAAAGAGTAGCTCAATCCACCAGAGATGAAGGGCCTAATGGGGAGGAATATGTGTTCCAACCTGAAAACAAGCTGTTATTGGAAGAGAGATTTGGAACTGGTCTGTCAACCGATACTGCAACTCCTCATGCAAAGCCTGATTAAGACATCCGGTGTCAATTGTATTTTCAACCAGCAGCTATTGGGAAGTAACAGCTGAAAGGATTTTATACTGAATTTTGACTGCACTTGGCCTTTAACAAGGTTTGCCATTACTCATGGCCTCTGGAAGGTTTGTAGTGTAGCAGTATCAAGGACAAAATAGGAAATACAATGGGTGTGAAATTGTTTAAAAAAAACATTTGCCTCAAAGCATGAGGTCAATTGTAAAGAAACAATTTGGTTGGCTTGCCACTTTGTATACAAATGATGAACTGTGGGTGCACATGAAGACTATTGAAAGACAGTCAAAATGCTCAACGTGAAAGCAAATATCTTATACCAAGCAGTCTGTATTGGCTTTTATCCACAAGGCCCAGGCATAAAATGAGCCTAGTTAAGCTTGTCTGAGCCAGAACTGCCATTTAGGGGCAAGAGCCCATCTTGTTTCTGTAGGGTAAAGCAGCTTGATATACAAGTACACCTGCTGAATATGGTCTCACCCCCCCCCTCAAAATCCATCTAAATGCCAAGTAAATGCATCAGTTCTTATTCACTAGTGTGCAGCAAACCCCACAACCGTTAAAGGTGCTACACAGGATCTCTAGAATTTGCCAAATTTCTGAGAATGTCCATAATATCTGCAGTAATAGACTAAATCACACATTTCCTGACCTGCCAGTGTTGTGATTAGACTAATGATTTTGCCTGCCGAAATGGCATCTGTCCTTAAATGGGAAAGCGGTGTTGGCTGTGTTATGTTGTGGTTGGGTCAAGAGACCGTCATTTCCTGGTGGCCAAAAGTCACTGGTTGCTCAATTTCATTTTGTAAAAAATAAACATGCACCAAAGTGTAGGGAATCACTGTACCTGCCCCAAAAAAAAGAATCACTGAAATAGTATAACAAAATAAAGTCTCAATGCAGGGGAAATTTGTTTTGAACAGCCTAGTGTGGTTGCAATTCAACTAGCTTCCACATGACATGTTTGTGTTTGAGTCAGCCTTCATTGGTCATAATTGCTGCTAGATTGTCCCAAAATTAGCGCTACATCATAGGAAAATGTAGTCGATTAGTACCACAAATAAATTTTAAAAATGTTTATTTTGCTGATGTACAAAACAGTTGTAAAAGCAGAAAATTAGGAATGTACACAGGTTACACCTGTAACATTCACTTGGCTCAAGATGCATAGACATAAAAATGTATAAAACAAAAATGGGTAGCACTTCATAAATTAGTACCACAAAACAATTAAGTTTTTGTTAATGTACAAAACAGGTGTAAAATGAGAACTAGAAATGTAGACATTCACTTGACACAACAGGCATACACAAAATAAAGTATAAAATAAATTCCCTAAATGAGCTTCTTTAAAACCCAAGCAGCAGGTACTCATGCACCTTTCACAGATTTAGTTAAGGCAGCACTGTAATCATGACCCTTTTTCCAGAAATTTCAAATGTTTTTAAAACTAAGGTCTAGTATAGTAGAACCTACAGGTTCTAGAACACTAGACCAGTGGGTAGCTGGCTGCCGTGGCGATGCCACAGTGGTTCTTCCTGTCTTTGGCAATGTAGATGTAGCCTTTGTCTCCCCACTTATCACTCCAGCTGAGGAAGAGACAAAACATGTTAGTCCCACAGTTCTAGTTAGTAGGAAATTATAGTTCTAGTTAATAATATAATAATATAATAATAATAATAATATATGCCATTTAGCAGACGCTAGGAAATTATAGATTTACTATAGTTTAGTAAGTAACTTACACTGTTTAGAGAAATGTATGACTTAGACCATAGTATTAGGACAACACCAGCACCGTATTCAAATAAATGCAATGTAGATATGCATATTCCCCGATGAGGGAATAAACCAATCCTGCAGTAGTGACATAACAAATAAAATCATCCTATGTACTGTACCTGTTCTTGACAATCCAGAATTTCTTGCCATCTACATCCTCTCCTTCAAAACCGTATCCCACCACCAGAACTCCATGGTCAAGCTCCTCACTGCTGCACTTCTCCTCATAATAGATCCCTACAGGGAGAGGACATAGTTCAATTAGTGGGCTAAGATGCTGGGTTTACCTCAGTATGTAAAACCACCGGATCTCAAAGCTAAAAAGTTAGGTAGCTATTCACTACATGGAAAAACTTAAATTTTTGGTAACAATTTACTTCAAAGATGAAACCATTTGTAAATATTAACTACAGTGTTAAAAGGACAGACCAGAATAGCTCACTACTACCCAAAAATAGTAGGTAGGGAATCCAATCCAATCCTTGCAAATATTGTAACATAATTTAAGTGGCATCGCTAACTGATACTCACCAGACTGATAGAACTGGAAGGATTCGTGGCTGGCATCGATGGCGACAGAGACTGGGCCAACAGATGCCACAGCCATCATCAGAGTGTGCTCCTTGCCATTGGGGATGTCCACAAATCCGGTTTCATTAACGGCACTGAACTCTGGTCGGTAGTGGCAAAGATCATCATCCTGAGTAACCAGATAAGCCCAACAGCCATGATTAGTAAAAAAATAAAAAGTCAGACATCCTTGGGAGACATAAATCGAACTGTAATGTAGTGGAAAAAGTAATTTACTTTTTCAAAGTTGTAAGTCATTCCAAAATAACCATAGGAGTTGGATCTACAAAAAAATTATCTGGGACCAGGCTAAAAGAACAGGGCCTTTTAATAAATGTATCTTCATACACTATCATATTTGAATTCAGACTAATAGAACACAGGGCCTTACCTTGCCCACATAGGGGTAGGACGCCTCTGTGTCCAGGCCGCCGTTGTCCTTTACATACTGGAATGCCAAGTCCATGAGACCCCCATTACAGCCTTCGTTGCCCTGGGGTCTGGAGCAGTCCATAAGGTTCTGTTCACTCAGAGACACCAGATTGCCAGTCTTCCTGAATTGCTGGCCCTCTATAGCCCCGGTGGAACTGAACGACCAGCAAGACCCACATGAGCCCTGGGGGAAAGATTGTGAAACATCATGTCAGTACTTCATGTCAGAACACTGACATGTGCATATTAAGCCAGTGTATGTAAGTAATAACCCACTGTAAATTACAGGCATGTAATTGGTAAGCATGCAAACAAGCCAGACATTGCCTGGATGTAAGAACTCAGGAAAGTCTGCATTAAGTGACAGCATTGTGTATGGATATGAGTCATGAATCATGAGTGATTCAGGTCTCACCTGGTCCTTGATGGGAGTGACGTAGCCCTTCTCTCTCCAGTCCACAGCTTCAGGGACCTGCAGGTAGTTGGGTTCCATGAACAGAGAGCCCTTGTACTTCCTCTCAGTCGTCTGCTTGTAGCCGTTCAGCTGCCTGAACTCGTCGTTGGTCTAGGGAGGAAAGAATTCAGGAAAAACACGTTGAAATGTAGTCTACCTGGCCAGATGAGTTCTGTAAGTTACTATCTGAATTTAACATGTAGGTTTAATATTTAACAACTGTTTAAAATAAAGTTATTCATTGAACCAGAAACATGGTGCGTCGTTAAAAAAAAGTGTACATTTCTGTTCTCTTCTCAGGATCACTGTTCTGTTCCTTCAGAACCTGATAGCGGAAGAAACCTAAACTGAGTGAATACATCCTGCTTTATTTGTCAACGCTGACACCTGTGTTAATTTTCAAAGTGCCTGTGAAATATTTAATGCTGTAGCCAATGCAGGGGCGGCAGATAGCCTAGTGGTTACAGTGTTGGGCCAGTAACCGAAAGGTTGCTAGATCGAATCCCAGAGCTGACAAGGTGTAAAAAAATAAAAAAGTTGTTCTACCCCTGAACAATGTAGTTAACCCACTGTTCCAAGGTCACAATTGTAAATAAGAATGTTCTTCACTGACTTGCCTAGTTAAAAAAAAGTGTCATGACAACAAAACAATTCAGCATGGGACAAGACTTCTGAAATGTACCACCTGATCCACCCTTAAAATGTCTCAGCAACAAAGCTTGACTTGGGCAGGAGCTAACCCGAATTGAAATTGGCACCTCAAACTTTCTACTGCTTGAGTTCCTACACCTCAGAATATTAGCTCAAAGTTCTACAGATTTCCTGCACCTTAATATTAACAGTAGTGGCACCCATTTCATCCATGTCAAGCACTGCTCAGCAAGGTGATTCTTCTTACCATGTCACCAAAGTGGTTCATGCCCAGATGGTAGGAGTGTTTTCCCATAGAGTGGTCCAGGTTGTGCATCTCAATCTTCTTCAGGTTCTTCTCCCAAACCATCCTCCTCCAGCTCTCCTCCCTCTAACAATGGGTGAAAATACACAATCTATGTAATATTGTTAAACAGAGTTAATTGTAATTTATAGCTACATGTATGCAAAGGCACCAATTAGAGCCACTGAGGGGTCCCTATGTGCTCCTCTACTTCTGCTGAAACACCCACCTCATGGTAGTTCTTGCTGTGCCAGTTCTTCCACAAGTGCCAGTGGCCCTCCAACTGAGTGTCAAACATAGGGGCCGCATACACAGCACTCATACAGAGCACCAACACTGCCAAGTAGAGCGACGTCATAGTCAAACAACTGAAGGGAGAGAGCAGAGCCATCAGTCAGCCCTGTATTCAGTGTTAAGAATCTATACATTATTTTTATTATTTTAATGAAGTTGTACCTTTGAAACAACAGAGCTTCAATGTTATAGCCACTACCAGAAGAAAATAGAGGCTGGGCAGCACCAACTTTTCAGTAGAGAACTACAACTATCCATTTGGTCTCCCACCCAGGGTTTTAACCAAGCCCTGCTTAGCTTTGATATGCCACTCACTACTACCCTTGTGGTACAGTGAGAAGTCTCTTAATTTCAGATTCACTGTTGCTAGCAGAGCCATTCCAACAGATAGGTTTAACAGAAACAATGAAATGTCACCCTACATATCAATGACACTATTCAGGCATATAAGATTTGTGAAGGCACCAGCAGAGCTATTGTTCCAAGTCAACTAAAAATAGACACATCGAGTTAAACTTCACTTGATTTAAAAAGTAATCTTAAATTAGGCCATATGTTAGTTTCACATCTCCCTCAACAAATATCTAAGTTAAAGAAGAGGACTAAATCAAACTTAAGACCTATTCTTTTAACGTTCGGTTGAGCTGGAGCTGTGAATCAATCATTAATATGTAGTAAAGTCAAAATTAAAGCAGTGACAAAATATATAAATCCTTCAAATGTTAATAATTGGTTGCATTGACAAAACATTTATATTATTTGTGCAATACAATAAATAACCTAAAATTGTGGCTCTTAAACTAATGTAACAGTATTTACTGAACTAAAATGAGTAAGCACATCCGTGCCACATTCGAGATGAGTCACTATAAAATGTCGTATTTGCATATCAAAAAGTTTGTCACGTGCGCCGAATACAACATGTGTAGACCTTAAAATTAAATACTTACTTATACAGGGTCTAACCAATGCAAAAAAAAGGTGACAGCACTGAACTAATTAATCATGCATTCAAGATAGCGTGCCAATGTCGTAGATCTGGAGATATTCACAATTGCTATAAATCTGCACACTGAAAATGGCATTGATCACCGGCACCAAATTACGCTGTTAATGAAATCAACAGCAATTAAGGTCATGTGGTTGTGCTTTTAGATGAAGCACAGTAATTAAATTGTTTATATATTTGTTTAATGTTTGAAAGCGCAGTGTGAAACACACTTAGATTTGTGGATTAATTCACAGTTTCCATAGAATTTGGGTTGTACATTGACGGTTGAAAGTAGTGATAACACATTGAGGAATCAAACGCCGGTCCCTTTTTAAATTGCTGAAAATCTCATTAAGCAACACCTCATCCAAATATTAGCCGCATTTGTCCTGTTTCCTATATCGTAACAACGTATAAAAACGATAACACTGGAGACATTTCGTATATGAGAACCCCAGATTCTAAAAATCTAGCGCAACAGTAAATTAAACTGAAGGAAAAAAACAAATATGGAATGTTACGGTCGTTATTCCAAATGATATCAAGTAATGCTTTTCCAAATGATATCAAGTAATGCTTTTCCAAATGATAAAGTAATGTTGATATCCGAGATATTCAAGGGATTGTATTGGTAACAGCCGGCAGCAATAACAACAGAAATCGTATCTTAACGCTGTTAGGCATTGTTGTATCAATCGAAGAGCAAATGCCCCTGGTAAACGACCATAACCCAAGAAGACCGACCTAGAGCAATACTTACTTTCCGTCAATTTACAATAAAAGCGAGTTGATATATGCTGTTGTTGTGTATACAATGCCTACTAAACACAACACTTTATACATCCAGCTATATGTCGTGATAGTAAGGGAGGCTTGTGATTGGTTAAAATGACCTCGATATCACACAGTGTATCTTGGGATTGGCTGAAAAAGGAATTTAAAAAATCTCAAATCCCGCCCCCGAGTAAATATCGCAGCATGCGATTCCTGCCCAAGTGACCGTTTTGTCCTTCAGCTGAACTTGATGAAACATCTTTAGAAGTTGATTAGATTACTGGGAGACAACGGGTACAATTATACATTGTAACGTCGTACCAGTTTGCCTTAACATTATTTCATATTCGGTTACTTTGTAACAGTTCTCTCATCATGTGCCGGCGCCGAGAAGATGAGAACGTGACACGCTGCTGCTCAAACAACAATAACAAAGAAATGGTCAGTAAAAAAAGGCAAGACATGTTCACTGCACAAGGATTACATGAATTTAGCTAGAAAGTGATTAATAACTTGCCATCATTCTTTGACTCAGCAGTGGGTTACATACCCGATACACATCTTCGTGTTAGTTTGGAGTTTTAGGATGTGTTCCTGTATATGCACATTGTGACAACTGCAGATGTAAAAAGGTCTTAAATACGATTTGATTTGATTTAGGGCCCTGGGCATATTTTTTTAATACTACATTAGGCCTCAAAATATAGGTATAAAATATAATAGTAATAATAGTGTGTGTCTCCTTCCAGAACGTGTCTCCTTCCTGAGCTGTATGATGGCTGCGTGGTCCCATGGTGTTTATACTTGCGTACTATTACATTTACATTTAAGTCATTTAGCAGACGCTCTTATCCAGAGCGACTTACAAATTGGTGCATTCACCTTATGACATCCAGTGGAACAGTCACTTTACAATAGTGCATCTAAATCTTAAAGGGGGGGGGTGAGAGGGATTACTTATCCTATCCTAGGTATTCCTTAAAGAGGTGGGGTTTCAGGTGTCTCCGGAAGGTGGTGATTGACTCCTCTGTCCTGGCGTCGTGAGGGAGTTTGTTCCACCATTGGTTCCACCATCCACCACCTATACTATTGTTTGTACAGATGAACGTGGTACATTCAGGCGTTTCGAAATTGCTCCCAAGGATGAACCAGACTTGTGGTGGTCTACAATTTTTTTCTGAAGACTTGGCTGGTTTCTTATGATTTTCCCATGATGTCAAGCAAAGAGGCACATAGTTTGAAGGTAGGCCTTGGAATACATCCACAGGTACACCTCCAATTGACTCAAATGATGTCAATTAGCCTATCGGAAGCTTCTAAAGCCATTACATAATTTTCTGGAATTATCCAAGCTGTTTAAGGGCACAGTCAATTTAGTGTATGTAAACTTCTAACCCACTGGAATTGTGACACAGTGAATTATAAGTTGTCTGTAAACAATTGTTGGAAAATTAATTGTGTCATGCACAAAGTAGATGTCCTAACCAACTTGACAAAACTAATTAACAAGAAATTTGTGGAGTGGTTGAAAAACAAGTTTTAATGACTCCAACCTATGTGTATGTAAACATCTGACTTCAACTGTATGGAAGAATGCTGTTCATTGACTACAGCTCAGCATTCAACACCATAGTACCCTCCAAACTCATCATTAAGCTTGAGAACCTCTGTCTCGACCCCGCCCTGTACACCTGGGTCCTGGACTTACTTATGGTCCGCGCCCAGGTGCTGAAGGTAGGAAACAACATCTCCACCCCGCTGATCCTCAACACTGAGGCCCCACAAGGGTGCGTTCTCAGCCTTCTCCTTTACTCCCTGTTTACACATGACTGTGTGGCCATGCACGCCTCCAACTCAATCATCAAGTTTGCAGACGACCCTACAGTCGTAGGCTTGATTACCAACAACAACGAGACAGCCTACAGGGAGGAGGTGAGGGCACTCGGAGCGTGGTGTCAGGAAAACAAACTCTCACTCAACGTCAACAAAACAAAGGAGATGGTCGTGGACTTCAAGAAACAGCAGAGGGAGCACCCCCCTATCCACATTGACAGGACTGTAGAGGAGAAGGTGGAAAGTTTTATGTTCCTTGGCTTACACGTCACGGACAAACGGAAATGGTCCACCCACACTGACAACGTGGTGAAAAAGGCGCAACAGCGCCTCTTCAACATCAGGAGGCTGAAGAAATTTGGCTTGTCACCTAAAACCCTGACAAACTTTTACAGATTCCCAATCGAGTGCGTCCTGTCAGGCTGTATCACCACCTGATACGGCAATTGCACCTCTCTCGACCGCAAGGCTCTCCAGAGGGTAGTGCGGTCTGCACAATTCATCACTGGGGGCAAACTACCTGCCCTTCAGGACACCTACAGCACCCTGTGTCACAGGAAGGCCAAAAAGATCATCAAGGACAACCACCTGAGCCACTGCCTGTTTACATTTACATTTAAGTCATTTAGCAGATGCTCTTATCCAGAGCGACTTACAAATTGGTGCATTCACCCCGCTATCACCCAGAATGCAAGGTCAGTACAGGTGCATCAAAGCTGGGACCGAGAGACTGAAAAACATCTTCTGTCTCAAGGCCATCAGACTGTTAAACAGCCATCACTTACATAGAGAGGCTGCTAGCAACATACAGACTCAAATCACTGCCAACTTCAATAAAGGTATCCATGGTCACTTAAAATAATGCCACTTTAATAATGTTTACATATCCTACATTACTCATCTCATATGTATATACTGTATTATATACCATCTATTGCCTAAGCCGCACAGCCATCACACATCCATATACTTATATGTACATATTCTTATTCCATCCACTTAAATTGTGTGTACAAGGTAGTCGTTGTGAATTTGTTCGAATACTTGTTAGATATTACTGCACTGTCGGAACTAGAAGCACAAGCATTTCGCTACACTCGCATTAACATCTGCTAACCATGTCCTATGGCGTTCTGCATTAGCACCGAACAGCCCCCGTGATATGCAGCTGTTCAGGGAAGCTTGAAACCATTATACACAGGCAGTTAGAAAATCCAAGGCTAGCGTTTTCAAGCAGAAATTTGCTTCCTGCAACACTAACTCAAAAAAGTTCTGGACTGTAAAGTCCATGGAGAATAAGAACACCTCCCAGCTGCCCACTGCACTGAAGATAGGAAACACTGTCACCACTGATAAATCCACCATAATTGAGAATTTCAATAAGCATTTTTCTACGGCTGGCCATGCTTTCCACCTGGCTACCCCTACCCCGGTCAACAGCACTGCACCCCCCACAGCAACTCGCCCAAGCCTTCCCCATTTCTCCTTCTCCCAAATCCGTTCAGCTGATGTTCTGAAAGAGCTGCAAAATCTGGACCCCTTCAAATCAGCCAGGCTAGACAATCTGGACCCTTTCTTTCTAAAATTATCTGCTGAAATTGTTGCCACCCCTATTACTATCCTGTTCAACCTATCTTTCGTGTCATCTGAGATTCCCAAAGGTTGGAAAGCAGCTGCGGTCATCCCCCTCTTCAAAGGGGGGGACACTCTTGACCCAAACTGCTACAGACCTATATCTATCCTACCATGCCTTTCTAAGGTCTTCGAAAGCCAAGTCAACAAACAGATTACCGACCATTTCTAATCTCACCATACCTTCTCTGCTATGCAATCTGGTTTCAGAGCTGGTCATGGGTGCACCTCAGCCACGCTCAAGGTCCTAAACGATATCTTAACTGCCATCGATAAGAAACATTACTGTGCAGCCGTATTCATTGATCTGGCCAAGGCTTTTGACTCTGTCAATCACCACATCCTCATCGGCAGACTCGACAGCCTTGGTTTCTCAAATGATTTCCTCGCCTGGTTCACCAACTACTTCTCTGATAGAGTTCAGTGTGTCAAATCGGAGGGTCTGCTGTCCGGACCTCTGGCAGTCTCTATGGGGGTGCCACAGGGTTCAATTCTTGGACCGACTCTCTTCTCTGTATACATCAATGAGGTCGCTCTTGCTGCTGGTGAGTCTCTGATCCACCTCTACACAGACGACAACATTCTGTATACTTTTGGCCCTTCTTTTGACACTGTTAACAACCCTCCAGGCAAGCTTCAATGCCATTACAACTCTCCTTCCATGGCCTCCAATTGCTCTTAAATACAAGTAAAACTAAATGCATGCTCTTCAACCGATCGCTACTTGCACCTACCCGCTTGTCCAACATCACTACTCTGGACTGCTCCGACTTAGAATACGTGGACAACTACAAATACTTAGGTGTCTGGTTAGACTGTAAACTCTCCTTCCAGACCCCTATCAAACATCTCCAATCCAAAATTAAATCTAGAATTGGCTTCCTATTTCACAACAAAGCATCCTTCACTCATGCTGCCAAACATACCCTTGTAAAACTGACCATCCTACCAATCCTCGACTTTATTCGATGTCATTTACAAAATGGCCTCCAATACCCTACTCAACAACTGGATGCTATCTGTCTATCCCTGTTCTCTCCTCTCTGCACAGACCATACAAACGCTCCACACCGCGTGGCCGCTGCCACCCTAATCTGGTGATCCCAGCGCGCACGACCCACGTGGAGTTCCAGGTCTCCGGTAGCCTCTGGAACTGCCGATCTGCAGCCAACAAGGCAGAGTTCATCTCAGCCTATGCCTCCCTCCAGTCCCTCGACTTCTTGGCACTGACAGAAACATGGATCACCACAGATAACACTGCTACTCCTACTGCTCTCTCTTCGTCCGCCCACGTGTTCTCGCACACCCCGAGAGCTTCTGGTCAGCGGGGTGGTGGCATCGGGATCCTTATCTCTCCCAAGTGGTCATTCTCTCTTTCTCCCCTTACCCATCTGTCTATCGCCTCCTTTGAATTTCATGCTGTCACAGTTACCAGCCCTTTCAAGCTTAACATCCTTATCATTTATCGCCCTCCAGGTCCCCTCGGAGAGTTCATCAATGAGCTTGATGCCTTGATAAGCTCCTTTCCTGAGGATGGCTCACCTCTCACAGTTCTGGGCGACTTTAACCTCCCCACGTCTACCTTTGACTCATTCCTCTCTGCCTCCTTCTTTCCACTCCTCTCCTCTTTTGACCTCACCCTCTCACCTTCCCCCCTACTCACAAGGCAGGCAATACGCTCGACCTCATCTTTACTAGATGCTGTTTTTCCACTAACCTCATTGCAACTCCCCTCCAAGTCTCCGACCACTACCTTGTATCCTTTTCCCTCTCGCTCTCATCCAACACTTCCCACATTGCCCCTACTGGATGGTATCGCGCCGTCCCAACCTTCGCTCTCTCTCCCCCGCTACTCTCTCCTCTTCCATCCTATCATCTCTTCCCTCTGCTCAAACCTTCTCCAACCTATCTCCTGATTCTGCCTCCTCAACCCTCCTCTCCTCCCTTTCTGCATCCTTTGACTCTCTATGTCCCCTATCTTCCAGGCCGGCTCGGTCCTCCCCCCCGCTCCGTGGCTTGACGACTCATTGCGAGCTCACAGAACAGGGCTCCGGGCAGCCGAGCGGAAATGGAGGAAAACTCGCCTCCCTGCGGACCTGGCATCCTTTCACTCCCTCCTCTCTACATTTTCCTCCTCTGTCTCTGCTGCTAAAGCCACTTTCTACCACTCTAAATTCCAAGCATCTGCCTCTAACCCTAGGAAGCTCTTTGCCACATTCTCCTCCCTCCTGAATCCTCCTCCCCTCCCCCTCCTCCCTCTCTGCAGATGACTTCGTCAACCATTTTGAAAAGAAGGTCGACGACATCCGATCCTCGTTTGCTAAGTCAAACGACACCGCTGGTTCTGCTCACAGTGCCCTACCCTGTGCTCTGACCTCTTTCTCCCCTCTCTCTCCAGATGAAATCTCGCGTCTTGTGACGGCCGGCCGCCCAACAACCTGCCCGCTTGACCCTATCCCCTCCTCTCTTCTCCAGACCATTTCCGGAGACCTTCTCCCTTACCTCACCTCGCTCATCAACTTATCCCTGACCGCTGGCTACGTCCCTTCCGTCTTCAAGAGAGCGAGAGTTGCACCCTTCTGAAAAAACCTACACTCGATCCCTCCGATGTCAACAACTACAGACCAGTATCCCTTCTTTCTTTTCTCTCCAAAACTCTTGAACGTGCCGTCCTTGGTCAGCTCTCCCGCTATCTCTCTCAGAATGACCTTCTTGATCCAAATCAGTCAGGTTTCAAGACTAGTCATTCAACTGAGACTGCTCTTCTCTGTATCACGGAGGCGCTCCGCACCGCTAAAGCTAACTCTCTCTCCTCTGCTCTCATCCTTCTAGACCTATCGGCTGCCTTCGATACTGTGAACCATCAGATCCTCCTCTCCACCCTCTCCGAGTTGGGCATCTCCGGCGTGGCCCACGCTTGGATTGCGTCCTACCTGACAGGTCGCTCCTACCAGGTGGCGTGGCGAGAATCTGTCTCCTCACCATGCGCTCTCACCACTGGTGTCCCCCAGGGCTCTGTTCTAGGCCCTCTCCTATTCTCGCTATACACCAAGTCACTTGGCTCTGTCATAACCTCACATGGTCTCTCCTATCATTGCTATGCAGACGACACACAATTAATCTTCTCCTTTCCCCTTCTGATGACCAGGTGGCGAATCGCATCTCTGCATGTCTGGCAGACATATCAGTGTGGATGACGGATCACCACCTCAAGCTGAACTCTCGGCAAGACGGAGCTGCTCTTCCTCCCGGGGAAGGACTGCCCGTTCCATGATCTCGCCATCACGGTTGACAACTCCATTGTGTCCTCCTCCCAGAGCGCTAAGAACCTTGGCGTGATCCTGGACAACACCCTGTCGTTCTCAACTAACATCAAGGCGGTGGCCCGTTCCTGTAGGTTCATGCTCTACAACATCCGCAGAGTACGACCCTGCCTCACACAGGAAGCGGCACAGGTCCTAATCCAGGCACTTGTCATCTCCCGTCTGGATTACTGCAACTCGCTGTTGGCTGGGCTCCCTGCCTGTGCCATTAAACCCCTACAACTCATCCAGAACGCCGCAGCCCGTCTGGTGTTCAACCTTCCCAAGTTCTCTCACGTCACCCCGCTCCTCCACTCTCTCCACTGGCTTCCAGTTGAAGCTCGCATCCGCTACAAGACCATGGTGCTTGCCTACGGAGCTGTGAGGGGAACGGCACCTCAGTACCTCCAGGCTCTGATCAGGCCCTACACCCAAATAAGGGCACTGCGTTCATCCACCTCTGGCCTGCTCGCCTCCCTACCACTGAGGAAGTACAGTTCCCGCTCAGCCCAGTCAAAACTGTTCGCTGCTCTGGCTCCCCAATGGTGGAACAAACTCCCTCATGACGCCAGGACAGCGGAATCAATCACCACCTTCCGGAGACACCTGAAACCCCACCTCTTTAAGGAATACCTAGGATAGGATAAAGTAATCCTTCTCACCCCCCTTAAAATATGTAGATGCACTATTGTAAAGTGGCTGTTCCACTGGATGTCATAAGGTGAATGCACCAATTTGTAAGTCGCTCTGGATAAGAGCGTCTGCTAAATGACTTAAATGTAATGTAATGGATGCAGTCTATCACAGTGCAATCTGTTTTGTCACCAAAGCCCCATATACTACCCACCATTGCGACCTGTACGCTCTCGTTGGCAGGCCCTCGCTTCATACTCGTCGCCAAACCCACTGGCTCCAGGTCATCTACAAGACCCTGCTAGGTAAAGTCCTCCCTTATCTCAGCTCGCTGGTCACCATAGCATCTCCCACCTGTAGCACACGCTCCAGCAGCTATATCTCTCTAGTCACCCCCAAAACCAATTCTTTCTTTGGCCACCTCTCCTTCCAGTTCTCTGCTGCCAATGACTGGAACGAACTACAAAAATCTCTGAAACTGGAAACACTTATCTCCCTCACTAGCTTTAAGCACCAACTGTCAGAGTAGCTCACAGATTACTGCACCTGTACATAGCCCACCTATAATTTAGCCCAAACAACTACCTCTTTCCCTACTGTATTGTATTTATTTATTTATTTTGCTCCTTTGCACCCCATTATTTTTATTTCTACTTTGCACATTCTTCCATTGCAAATCTACCATTCCAGTGTTTTACTTGCTATATTGTATTTACTTCGCCACCATGGCCTTTTTTTTGCCTTTACCTCCCTTATCTCACCTCATTTGCTCACATCGTATATAGACCTGTTTATACTGTATTATTGACTGTATGTTTGTTTTACTCCTTGTATAACTCTGTGTTGTTGTATGTGTCGAACTGCTTTGCTTTATCTTGGCCAGGTCGCAATTGTAAATGAGAACTTGTTCTCAACTTGCCTACCTGGTTAAATAAAGGTGAAATAAAAAAAAATGTGTATGTGACCAATAGAATTTGAGTTGATTGAACTTGTAAAAGTCTTGTGTTTCATGTGGTGAGGCCTCCTCGTTTACATCAAGCAGTCCTCAAGGAGCTGTTGACCTTGATCTATGTATTTAACATTGGAAAGAGGATACATCACATAGTTATTTATATACTTGGCATAGCTAATTCTAATAGGCTATACTGTATCTACTGCTGTACATATCATTCTTAGTATATCTTGTGTAAATCCATCTATTGTATACACCTGTAGATTGCATTTGTATTACAGTGCTATTTGGGATGTTAATTGGTTTCCGCTGGCATTTCTTGAATTTTTATATATTTTCTTGTTTTATTATTTGTGTACTTTCACATTGAGCTGCACTGTTCGGAGCTACCCACTGGGAAACAACATTGAGTCAACCAGTGTATGCCATGTAATTTCAATGAAATTACGTTTCAACCAATGTGAAATGGGTGTTGAACAGTGTCCAGTGGCTAGTAACATTAAGCATTTCGCTGCACCCGACATCTATTTTTAAAGATGAAACTAGCAGGAACACACTGATCAATACATTTGTTTCTGATCAACACCTATTGTGTCATGTCACTTTTGCCTTGACAGCTTTAGGAAATACTGCCTGTGAAACTAATGAACTTGACTACAGTATTCTGAAGGAGACAAAACAAATACTTTGTAAAGGGGTGTTTGCAATTCCAGCAAAATATAGTCTGAAGGAATAACAATAAGAATACAGTAAATAACCGGTATTAGAAAGGCTACCTCATGAAAGAGAAACTGAGTGAATTAGATTATTCTTATCAAAACCCTCTTCATAGTCACAGTTTGGGCAGAAGCACATTTGATCTGAATTGATTCATTCAAAAGGCTTGTCTGTCTCTGACACCACATTACAGTTGCCTATCTGACTGGGCAAGCACAATCACACAGGAGAGAGATATATCATTTTCTTGGGGAGCTGCTGAATCTACCTATAGATATGTTATTTTTTATTTAACTGATATTTAACTAGGCTTGTCAGTGAAGAACACATTCTTATTTACAGTGATGGCCTTCCCCGGGCAAACCCAGACGACGCTGGGCTAATTGTGCACCGCCCATTGGGACTCCCAATCACGGCTGGATGTGATACAGCCTGGCTTTGAACCAGGGACTGTAGTGACGTGTTTTGCACTGAGATGCAGTGCCTTAGACTGCTGCGCCACTCGGGAGCCCAAGATATGTGGTAATAGGACTACTTGATTGGTATCTACGGAAAGAGGGAAATCAATGGGTTTATTTATGATAAGCGTTAGTTACTAGTATTAAGAATGTTTTTATTACAATGCAGTACTGACCATTACCTCATCCATGCAACTGACACTGATTACAGTCAAACAGAAAAAGAAGCACTTCCTCCACTTGTTGGCCATGAAGTGTACTGCAGGCAATGTAACAAGGCAATGACCATAATAAATCGAATCAAATTTTATTTGTCACATGCGCCGAATACAACAGGTGTGAAATGCTTACTTTACGAGCCTTTAATCAACAAAGCAGTTCAAGAAATGGAGTTAAGAAAATATTTACTAAATAAACTCAAGTCAAAAATGAAAAGTAACACTAGAATTACATAACAAAAACAAGACTATGTACAGATGGTACTGGTACCGAGTCAATGTGTGGGGATCCAGGTTAGTCGGGGAAATTTGTACATATAGGTAGGGGTAAATTGACTTCAACTATAGAGTTGACTAAGTTGTAATGTCACATGCACAAGTACAGTGAAATGCCTTTCTTGCCAGCTCCAAACCCAACAATGCAGTAATCAATAACAATGTAATACTAGAAATAACAAGGTAGAACAAAAACACAAGTAAGTAAGCATACTACACTAGACAAAAAATTAGGAACACCTGCCTTTTCCATCCCATAGACTCACCAGGTTAATCCAGGTGAGCGCTATGATTGAAGTGTTAAATCAACTTCAATCAGTCTAGATGAAGGGGAAGAGATGGGTTACAGAAGGATTTCTAAGCCTTGAGACATTGATTGTGTATGTGTGCCATTTAGAGGGTGAATTGCCTATACAAAATATTTAAGTGCCTTTGAACAGGGTATGGTAGGAGGTCCCAGGCACACCGGTTTGAGTGTATGAAGAACTGCAACACTGCTGGGTTTTTCACGCTCAATAGTTTCCCGTGTGTATCAAGAACGGTTCACCACCCAAAGGACATCCAGCCACCGTGACACAACTGTGGGAAGTTTTGGAGTAAATATGGGCCAGCATCTCTGTGGAACGCTTTCGACACCTTGTAGAGTCAATAACCGGATGAAGTGAGGCTGTTCTGAGTGCAAAAAGGGGTGCAACTCAATTTTAGGAAGGTGTTCCTAATGTTTTGAACACTCAGTGTAGAGGTCCTAGATGGCAGGGAGCTCATCAACAATAATGTACTGGGCTGTCCACACCACCCTCTGTAGCACCATGTGATTGAGGGTGGTGCTATTGTCATACCAAGCAGTGATTCAGCCAGTCAAGATGCTCTCAATGGTACAGCTGTATAATTTTTTGAGGGCCCATGCCAAACCTTTTCATCCTCCTGGGGGGGGGGGTAAGAGGTGCTCTTGCGCCTTCTTCACGACTGTGCGTGTGTGTGGACCATTTTAAGTCCATATTGATTTGGACACAGAGGAACTTGAAGCCTTCAACCCGCTCCACTGTAGCCCGTAGATGTGGATGAGAGCGTGCACGGGCACAACACTTTCAGGCTGTCTCATCATCGTGGGTGATCAGGCATACCACCGTTGTGTCATCAGCTACGTAGTTGTGGGTGAACAGCGAGTATAGGAGGGGACTAAACACACACCCCTGTGGGATCCCTGTGTTGGGGGTCAGCTTGGCGGAGGTGATGTTGCCTACCCTCACCACCTGTAGTCAGCCCATCAGGAAGTCCAGGTTCCAGTTGCAGAGGGAGGTGTTCAGTCCCAGGGTCCTAAGCTTGGTGACAAGCTTGGAGGGGAGAATAGTGTTGAACACTGAGCTGTGGTCAATAAAAAGCATTCTCACATAGGTATTCCTCTTATCTAGGTGGGTAACAGCTGTGTGGAGTGCAATTGTGGTGTCTATGGATCTGTTGGGGCAGTATGCAAATTGGAGTGGGTCTAGAGTGCCTAGGATGATGGAGTTTGTGTGCCATGACAAGCCTCTCAATGCACTTCATGATTACAGATTCTATTTAATTTATATTTTTTACCTATATTTAACTAGGCAAGTCAGTTAAGACTTGTAACTCACTGATCATCCCTAAAGCCAACACCTCATTTGGCCGCCTTCCCTTCCAGTTCTCTGCTGCCTGTGACTGGAACTAATTGCAAAAATCGTTGAAGTTGGAGACTTTTATCTCCCTCACCATCTTTAAACATCTGCTATCTGAGCAGCTAACCGATCGCTGCAGCTGTACATAGTCCATCGGTTAATAGCCCACCCAATTTACCTACCTCATCCCCATACTGTTTTTATTGATTTACTTTTCTGCTCTTTTGCACACCAGTATCTCTACTGGCACACGACCATCTGATCATTTATCACCCCAGTGTTAATCTGCTAAATTGTAATTATTCGCCTACCTCCTCATGCCTTTTGCACACAATGTATATGGACTATTTTTTTAAATAAAAAATAAAAACATTCTACTGTGTTATTGACTTGTTTATTGTTTTCTGCATGTGTAACTCTGTGTTGCTGTCTGTTCACACTGCTATGCTTTATCTTGGCCAGGTCGCAGTTGTAAATGAGAACTTGCTCTCAACTAGCCTACCTGGTTAAATAAAGGTGAAATAAAATAAAAAGAACAAATTCTTATTATCAATGATGGCCTAGGAATAGTGGGTTGACTGCCTTGTACAGCGACAGAACAACAGATTTGTACCTTGTCAGCTCGGGGTTATGAACTTGCAACCTTTCGGTTACTAGTCCAACACTCTAACCACTAGG
Source organism: Oncorhynchus gorbuscha (assembly GCF_021184085.1). Lineage (NCBI taxonomy): Eukaryota > Metazoa > Chordata > Actinopteri > Salmoniformes > Salmonidae > Oncorhynchus > Oncorhynchus gorbuscha. The sequence continues at coordinate 39,866,514 of NC_060183.1, read as the reverse complement.
CTACCCTGCCGCCCCAGGGCAGATATGGGTGCTACCGGGGCAGCAGTCATTGTTGCATGAGGCCTTCGAGTTCTTGGGACCAGGAATGATGGTGGTTATCTTAAAACTTGTGGGGATTACAGACTGGGACAAGGAGAGGTTGAAAATGACCATGAACATGCCTGCCAGCTGTTCTGCATATGCTCTGAGAACTCGCCCAGGAATACCGTCTGGCCCTGCGGCCCAGCTGCTGTTGACCTGATTAAAGACCTTACTCATGTCGGCCTTGGAGAGTGAGATCAACCAGTCCTCTCGGTCCGTGACAGCACTTACACCCAGCACAATGTTGTTATTGTCAAAGAGTGCTTAAAATGCATTGATTTCATCTGGTAGCGAGGCATTGTTGAGCAGATCACGACTGACTCTTCCTTTGTAATCGGTAATATACAGTATCTAGCCTATCAGTGACTTGTGTTTGCTTCTCTAAACAGGACCTACAAATGATAATGTCAGAAAGCAACATAAACATTTTAGGTGTTAGTTTTCCAATAATCTTGGCATTTCAGTATTTGATCCACATTTTTTTAGCTCTCATCTTTCTTTCCCACTAGAGGGCGACCTCTAACAGTTAGTCAGCTCAGAAGTAGATCCCAGGCCGACCATTAATAGAAACACTCACACACGAGATGCAAGTTCAGCCTACTCTGACAAATGATAACTTGGTTTGCAATCTGGTCTCAGAGAATTTAGTATTATTCTGTATGTAAATCCAAGAAACTCTATTTAGTAGGATATGTTACGTTTTGTATGGTATGCATTTATTCGTGGATGTCCATCCTCCATTTTGTATGATATGTTATGAATTGCAATTCATACAATATGTTACAAAGTTGCTAAACGTACAATATGTTACGAATTTGAAAAATGTATGATGTGTTACAAATTCCAATTAGTTGTTGTTAACATTAGCTAAGTGGCTAGATGGCTAATGCTAGCGTTAGCTAGGCGAGATGTTAAGGTTAGGGGTTAGGTTAAAGGGTTAAGGTTAGTATGTCTTATGTAGCCATACTAAACGTAATTTATCATACTAATTTCAGTGTCCCGGATTTACTTTTACAATGTTATGTCTAGTCTATGAGACCAGGCTGTGACTTAATTAAATAAAACTAAAGAAGGGTAAACTTGTGTATGGTATGAAACCCTATGTTAACTTTACACCTCTCGCTGTCACTTTCAACGAAATAGACTCTACGTAAAAATAAAAACACCAGGGGTAATATTCCTCTAATGAACATTCCCACAGTTCTCATACTGGGATTGACCTCAATGTTCCTGGGTGAGAGACATTATGAGGTTGTTTTGAAGAAGATTTTACAGCTTCTCTCTGCCCACAAACGTCAGAGTCCACAAACGTAGCCCTTTTCGCCCTATACATCCATTACATAGCACTGCTCTGAGTGCCTGCAGTCTATTGACACAGTACTGAAACTAGAGACAAACAACACAAGCACAGCTTGAGATAAGAGCTCAATTAATGAGAAACGTTATTTCTGTTGGCAAATTGGATTTCTATTTTGATGACTTGCTGCAGTGTACAAGCCCTCAGACTCAGAGCTCTCTTTATTCATTCTCTCCATTTAATGAATGAAGGGCTACTGTCTCCAGACAGACTTTCAGCAGTGACTTTAGAGAGAGACGTAGAGATAGAGAGAAGTAGAAGTTTATAGGCAGCCAAAGCTACCTGCTCTTTTGATGTACAGCTAACACACTACTTACACAAACAAGCTACTTTGTTTCCTTCTGTGTTTTAAAGTTCTCAATATGAAAGCAAAGATCCCCTTGAATGGCCTTGCTCATAGTGGTAGCTTCATTTATTTTAGTGTCTGATGTGTTTGTTTTGAGTTTGTCCAAGGATCAGTACTTCGATGGAACATCCTTCACTTTGGACTGAGAGGTTATGCAGTCAAGTGAAAGAGGAGTCTGTCTGTCTGTTCATCTATTCTCCCCTGAGTCAAAGGTTTTCCCCCTTTCTCTCTCTCTCTCCGCTGACAATCAGGTCCTCTGCCAGGTGCGGTGCTCTCTGCACTCCCCTGACTGCCTCTGGCACCGGGAGCACACCCATACACACCCTTACACCCTTACACACCCTTACACACACATAGCCCAGACACACACATTTCATACAGGCTCTGTGTAGCGGAGCCAGAAGTGTTTTAGCATCGCCACGGCGCTAATGGGCCATAAAGACTCACCCAGAAAGAAAAAATCCCATGCTAGCTCAACAGTCTCATTCAATGGCAGTGTATTTGGGCAAGCTGTCATTATAGTCCACAGAACAACAGGGCTTTGAAATACAATGCTCCTATGTCTAAACTGTAGGGAGGGAAACAACAGAGCAGAGAGGTCCATTTCAGCCCCCAAATCATCTAGATTCACAGCCTGATATGAGACTGCAGGGCTTAGGAGCATTAGTGCAAATTTCCGGTGTGTGAGTGTGTGTTTTTCACGGACCAGTTTCACAGACATACTTAGACACACACACACACAGAGCCACACATGCATGCACATGTAATTGCGATGATTAATGGCTGTTATTATGATGTCATGTACGAGTTCAGTTCAGTGGAAACTTGGCATTTCGGGATAAATGCTCCTCTGAGAACCTATTGGATTTTTTATTGCTCCCTTCATTTTATTCCTGGCCATTGATAAAAGTCCCTTGATGTCAGATGTTGGTATGTGATTCATATGAAATGAAAAGGATGAGAATTAACAGCAGATGCCTGTGTGTGTAGCAGGCCTTGAGCTCACAATACGCATCTGTAGAAACCCTTTGTGTCGAAAGACTAAAGGAAAGAAGAAATATTTCAACTTGACTTCAAATAGTCACAGATAAAGAAGCCATGGTGCTTTAATAATAATAGCAATTAAATAAATCTTAATTGTATGGCACGTGCACACACACACACACACACACACACACACACACACACACACACACACACACACACACACACACACACACACACACACACACACACACACACACACACACACACACACACACACACACACACACACACACACACACACACACACACACACACACACACACACATGTTTATTGCTATTCTGTCCAGACTGTGTATGATTACAGGTTGCAGAGTCAATATTTAGATTTTGTGGAGAACAGCACAGCCCAGCCTGTTTATTTTCCTCTCGCTACTGTATGTGTGTGTTGACTCAGAGAGCTGCGGACAAAGTGGGATGTCAATGGTCTCACAAATCACACCCTGTAGTATAAACTGTTGTAGTTTCTTTTAGATAACCGTTATCATCCATATAGATCGCAAGGTTACTGTTAGCATCATTTCACCATATGCTCTCTTGATGTACAGAGCCTTCAGAGTGTATTCAGACCTCTTGATTTTTCCCCCCACATTTTGTTACGTTTACAACCTTATTCTAAAATTGATTGAATTACTTTTCCCCCCTCATCAATCTAGACACAATACCCCATAATGACAAAGCAAAAACAGGTTTTTCTACATTAAAGATTAATTTTTTTAAATTAAATGATTTCCACTGATTTCTTGGGCTCAGTGCTAGTGAATGACACTCAACCTGTCTTCATCATAAGGGAGGTTTCTGAGTCAAAGGTGAACAAGGTAATTAGCTCACTAAAGAACTCTAAAGCCAAAGATGTGTTTGGGATGGACTCTACCTTTCTTAAAAACTACAAAGAGTCACTCATTGGCCCCATTACTAAGGTCACCAACACATCTATTGGTCTCGGTGTGTTTCCAAGGGTATGGAAGTCGGCCATAATAACGGCCATCTTTAAATCAGGCGACCCTGCTGACGTGAGTAACTACAGGCCCATTAGTATACTACCTGTGGTGTCAAAGGTTGTTGAAAAGTGTGTAGCAGAACAACTGATTGCCCACCTCAACAACAGCCCCTTCACATTACACTCCATGCAGTTTGGCTTCAGAGCGAAACACTCCACAGAAACGGCCAACTGCTTTCTTCTGGAAAATGTGAAGTCCAAGATGGACAAAGGGGGTGCTGTTGGGGCTGTGTTTCTGGACCTAAGGAAGGCTTTTGATACTGTTAACCATGAGATTCTCATCACAAAATTGTCCAAGTTCAACTTTTCCCCTGATGCCTTGAGATGGATGAAATCATACCTTGAAGGCAGAACTCAGTGTGTCAGAGTGAGCAATGAGCTGTCGCCCACTCATAGCTATGATGTGGTCGTGCCCCAAGGGTCAATACTGGGGCCCCTCCTGTTCAGCCTGTACATTAATGATCTGCCTTCTGTCTGTACTGGGTCTGAAGTTCAAATGTATGCAGATGATACAGTGATATATGTGCATGCAAAGAGCAAACAACAAGTTGCACAAGAACTCACTACTGTAATGGTCCAGGTTACAAAGTGGCTCAGTGACTCGTGTTTGCATCTCAATGTGAAAAAAAAACAGAAAACCCAGACATATGGCAGCAGATCCACAAGGTCTGCCATGAGAGGTGACTGTATAGTTCCCCTAAGGAAAAGCACCTTTAGTAAATCTGCATTCTCTGTGAGAGCTTCCCATGTCTGGAATACACTGCCATCAGACACACATAACTGCACCACATATCACACTTTCACAAAATGCTTGAAGACCTGGCTAAAGGTCAATCAGATTTGTGAACATGGTCCCTAGCTGTGTGTTGCCGCTTTCCATGTTGTCTGTTGTCTGTAGCTTGTGAGGTGTGGAAACACTTTGTTGCTTTTATGAATTTTGTTTTGCTGCTTTTTGTTCTATGTTGCTCTGTCTGTATGCTATGTCTTGCTTGTCCTATGTTGCTATGTCTTGCTTGTTCTATGGTGCTATTGTCTATATTGTAATTGTTTTGAATAACCTGCCCAGGGACTGCGGTTGAAAGTTAGCCGGCTGGCTAAAACCGGCACTTTTACTGAAACGTTGATTAATGTGCACTGTCCCTGTAAAAATAAAATAAACTAAAAATAAAACAAATATTAAAAAATATTACATTCAAATAAGTATTCAGACCCTTTACTCAGTACTTTGTTGAAGCAATTTTGGCGGAGATTACAGCCTAGAGTCTTCCTGGGTATGACGCTGCAAGCTTGGCACACCTGTATTTGGGGAGTTTCTCCCATTTTTCTCTGCAGATCCTCTCATGCCATGTCAGATTGAATGGGGAGCGTTGCTGCACTGCTATTTTCAGGTCTCATAAGAGATGTTAGATCTGGTTCAAGTCCGGGCTCTGGCGAGGCCACTCAAAGAAATTCACAGACTTGTCCCGACGCCACTCCTGCTTGGCTGGATGCTCTGGGATCTCTCTGTAGTTTGCTCTGTTAATCTTTCCCTCGATCCTTGCAGTCACCAAGTCCCTGCTGCTGAAAAATATCCCACAGCATGATGCTGCCACCACCATGCTTCACCGTAGGGAGATTGCCAGGTTTCCTCCAGACGTGAAGCTTGGCATTCAGGCCAAAGAGTTCAATGTTGGTTTCATCAGACCAGAGAATCTTGTTTCTCATGGTCTGAGAGTCATCATTTAGGTGCCTTTTGGCAAACTCTAAGTGGGTAGTCATGTGCCTTTTATTGAGGAGTGGCTTCCGTCTGGCCACTCTACCATAAAGACCTGATTTGTCACACCCTGATCTGTTTCACCTGTCTTTGTAATTGTCTCCACCTCCCTCCAGGTGTCACCCATCTTTCCCATTATCCCCTGTGTATTTATCTCTGTGTTCTCTGTTTGTCTGTTGCCAATTCGTTTCGTCAATCCTATCAGTGTTTTACCCTAGTTTTCCCGGTGTTGACCTTTTCTGCCTGCCCTGAGCCTGCCTGCCATCCTGTACCTTTGCCCCACCTATCTGGATTACTGAGCCCTGCCTGCCCCTGACCTGTCTTTGCCTGCCCCTGTTTGATTAATTAATAAACTGTTGTTACTTCGGCGTTGCCTGCATCTGGCTCTTCCCTGAAACGTGATATGATTGGTATATTGTTGCAGAGATGGTTTTCCTTCTGGAAGGTTCTCCCATCTCCACAGAGGAACTCTGGAGCTCTGTCAGAGTGATCCCCCTTCTTGGTCCCCTCCATTACCAAGGCCCTTCTCAGCTGAGTGCTCAGTTTGGCCAAGCAGCCAGCTCTTGGAGGAGTCTTGGTGGTTCTAAACTTCTGCCATTTAGACATTATGGAGGTGTGTGCCTTTCCAAATCATGTCCATTCAATTACATTTTTTCAAACAGAAATTTGCATCCTGTAGCACAAACTCAAAAAAGTTCTGGGTCATTGTAAAGTCATGGAGAATAAGAGCACCTCCTCCCAACTGCCCACTGTACTGAGGCTAGGAAACAGTGTCACCACCGATAAATCCACTATAATTGAGAATTTCAAGAAGCATTTTTCTAAGGCTGGCCATGCTTTCCACCTGGCTACCCCTACCCCAGTCAACTGCCCCTACCCTCGACTTCGGCGATGTCATTTACAAAATAGCCTCCAATACTCAACAAATTGGATGCCGTCTATCACAGTGCCATCCGTTTTGTCACCAATGCCCCATATTCTACCCACCACCGCGACCTGTATGCACTCGTTGGCTGGCCCTCGCTTCATACTCGTCGCAAAAAAACATTTAATTTGTATTATTTTGTAAATGACATCGCCAAAGTCGAGGATCGGTAAGATGGTCAGTTTTACGAGGGTATGTTTGGCAGCACGAGTGAAGGAGGTTTTGTTGCGAAATAGGAAGCCGATTCTAGATTGAATTTTGGATTGGAGCTGCTTTATGCGAGTCTGGAAGGAGAGTTTATAGTCTAGCCAGACACTTAGGTATTTATAGTTGTCCACATATTCTAGGTCAGAATCGTCCAGAGTAGTGATGCTAGTCGGGCGGGTGGGTGCGGGCAGCGATCGGTTGGAGAGCATACATTTAGTTTTATTAGCATTTCAGAGCAGTTGGAGGCCACGGATGGAGTGTTGTATGGCGTTGAAGCTCGTTTTGAGATTTGTTAACACAGTGTCCAAAGAAGGGCCAGATGTATACAGAATGGTGTCGTCTGCGTAGAAGTGGATCAAAGAGACACCCGCAGCAAGAGAGACATCATTGATGTATACAGAGAAAAGAGTCTGCCCGAGAATTGAACCCTGTGCCCCCCCCTATCCTCCCACAGAGACTGCCAGAGGTCCGAACAACAGGCCCTACGATTTGACATACTGAACTCTATCTGAGAAGTAGTTAGTGAACCAGGCGAGGCAGTCATTAGAGAAACCAAGACTGTTGAGTCTGCCAATAAGAATACTGTGATTGACAGAGTCAAGCCTTCGCCAGGTCAACGAAGACGGCTGCACAGTACTGTCTTTTATCAATGGCGTTTATGGTATAATTTAGGACCTTGAGCGTGGCTGAGGTGCACATGTGACCAGCTCGGAAACCAGATTGCCTAACGGAGAAGGTACGGTGTGATTCGAAATGGTCGGTGTTCTGTTTGTTCACTTGGCTTCTCCAAGACTTTAGAAAGTCAGGTTAGGATGGATATACATCTGTAACAGCAAAGAGTCTGAGATATAGGTCTCATGGCAAAGGCTCTGAATATTTATGTAAATAAGGTATTTCTAAAAATCTGTTTTTGCTTAGTCATTATGGGTATTGTGCGTAGATCGATGAGATTTGATTTGATTTGATCCATTTTAGAATAACGCTGTAACGTAACAAAATGTGGAAAAAGTCAAGGGGTCTGAATACTTTCCGAATGCACTTTACATCGCCCTGTACGTTTTATCATTAGCATGAGGTGGTCCTGTTGTTTCAACCACAAAGACACAGAGGGTTTGGGGTTTTAGTGTTAGTACTAAGAGGTGGGCTTGTGTCGTCTAAGAATAAACAATTGAAACGGGCCCGTGTCTGACGTACCGCCTGCTGTAAACATATAGAGGGAGGGACACAGGGATGGGAGAGAAAAGGGGACACAGCCTCAGATTTACGTCTGTAAATAGTTTGAGTCGTCGGGCTAGAGACTGATTAGGACTCTTTATCGCCATTGTTTAAAGCATTTGTGAGAGGATTCTTTTGATTAAGATTCACTGAAAGTCAGACGTTTTAGTATTTGCTCCTGACAAGCTACAGCTACGGAAGTGGCATTATGTGTCCTATGTCTATGACCGTACCTTATCTCCTTGTGTCCTTGTATCTTTTTACATCTGTGACCTGGTAGCGGAACCTCACATACTGTAAGGTCAGAGTCATGCCGCCAGGCTGAGTGCTGCTGCTGTGTATGTAACCTACCGTATGGTCACTACAGAATTCTAGACTGTTGGATAAATCTCTCTATTTTGGTGAAGAAGTGAACCTGGCTTGGACTTGTTAAAGTCTGGCCCCATTACAGCCATGTTTACATAGTCACAGGAGTTGTTGCCCTGCATGACCTCTGTATGAAGGGCTACAACTTTAAGGGTTACAAGTTGTGTTTTTCCAGTTGGCTGCAGTGCATGTCTTTGTCGATCATTTCAGAGTATCTAGATGGGCACTGCCTCCATTTTCCCATAGCAGTGGGGATATGTGTTACATCTCACTTGGCTCACGTTGACTGGTGATTAAATTGAATGTTGTTTTGTCTTCCAGTAAAAACAGCATAGTGGCAGATTTAGGTTTAACCCCAAGGGGGATGAAACAATGGAAGTGGAGGAAGAGCATGGAAGGACTCTGGAAATGTTTGGCGTTTCTCTCCACCATTTTCCACTGCAGCTCCAAGGAGCTGGTGAAGTGTTGTCTACAGCGCTGTAGGAATTCCCTGCCTATCATCAAGGTTTAACTGCTGCGGGGAATGTACACGAATGTGTAGAATACATCTGCAAACTGTGCCACATTAAAAAAATACATGTAAAGCCAAAGGCACAGCATGATAATATGTATGAAACTGTGTGAACGTATCTAAAGTGAAGGAACTAAAGTATTCTTCGTTTTCAGCTCAACAGAGTAGACCAATTACCAGTTAGTATCACATTTATTTGATTTTTTAAATCTAAACAAGAAACCATTCTAATTTTCCTATCATGTAGCTGCCTACAATAGCTACCCGTGTGTACAGTACATGTGTTAGAGACATAGCCTTATACACTGGGGGAAGGCATTTCCCCTTGATGACATCGTTACAACCAGAACTGAGAACCTGAAGAACCTCCCTCAGGTCCATGGCCACGATGATGTTCTTTCTAACACTGTTTACCTCGAGCACCCTCCCCTTCAGAACTCCTGTTGTGGTGGTGTTGGTAGTACTGGTTATGGGGCTCACTGAGCGAAACCGATCGCTACCCCCTTCCTATCCCCTCCCTCGGTGGGGGGACAATAGGTCATTCAGACACGGCTCAGCTTTGTCACTGGTGATTGGCAGGGAGGTGGCTAGGGCCCTGGCTGCGTGGGAACATTCCGGCACAAATGATTACCGGGTCCACAGAAGACAACGAACCCCTCATTTATGCCTGTCCAGAAAAAAATCTCAACACAAACAAAACAGGGCAGTGATGGCTGTCGGAGCTGCTATCTGCTGGTAGAGAGATGAACACGCTCATGGAGAGACCCAAACCCATCTTCCTGTTACCCAGCGTTACAGCATTAGGGTTGGCTCACCATGCTTTGTGTTCAGAGCCTGTGTTTTGTTCAATCACAGTGGAGATGCTGTGCTTTCTGCTCTGCTGGTCATTTGAGAATAGCTACAGTAGGGAAGGCTTAACAATTCTACCAGAAGATACATTTATGTAACACTTGTAAAAATGTCACAAATGCTATGATGCTCTTGGAAAAGCCTTTCCCCCCAAAAACATTACGATCAGATAACATGAATTTCTTCTTTGCTAGTAATTTAGAGCCCACTGTAATCTGGAACTCAAGCACACTTCATCATTCCCCTCACCTTTCGTTCAGGCAAGACTCTACAAAACATTATAAACACCTTTCTAATATTGAGTTGCAATCCCTAATTTTGCCCAATTCGTCACTGTACTGTACTAGGTGTGGAAAGCGTACCACAGGGATGCTGACCCATGCTGACTCTAATGCGTCCCACAGTTGTGTTCGAGTTGGCTGGATGTCTAAACTGTTGAGCGTGGGAAACCCAGTAGTGTTGCAGTTGTTGACTCACAAGCCAGTGCGCCTGACACTTACTACCATACCCCGTCTAAAGGCACTTGTCTTGCCCATTCACCCTCTGAATGGCACAAATACACAATCCATGTCTCAATTGTCTCAAGTCTTAAAAACCCTTATTTAACCTGTCTCCTCCCCTTCATTTACACTGATTGAAGTGGATTTAACAAGTGGCATCAATAAGGGATCATAGCTTTCATCTGGATTCACCTGGTCAGTCCTCTCCTCTCCTACCAGTGACAGTAAACAGAGCAGGATGATCTGCAGAGGGGTAGGTAGTCATGTTTAAAAAAACACACAACATAAACCAAATGTCGTCACAGACCAGACCACCCTGACCGCCCAGAGCTAAACACAAATTCAGATTCTTTCTCTCTTTAACCCTCCAGCCTGCCTGCGTCCACCTCTGTAGCATGGAATGATGTTTTATGCGACCCAAATTGCACCCTATTCCCTATAAGGTGCACTACTTTTGACCAGGGCCCATAGGGGTCTGGTCAAATGTAGTAAAACAGGTTGAGAATAGGGTGCAGTTTGGGACTCAGACATAATATATGTATCTGGATATAGAGACCTACACGGGGCCCAACGGAGACAGAAATACAGTAAACGCATACAAAGCCACACTGTGCTGTTGGTTCAACGTTCAACACAAAATGTACTTCATTCTCCCCTACGGACAACTACTTCCTCCTTTAGGAAGTGACACAACACTATATTTAAGTGTAGTCACCTCTCCCTTAATAGTCAGCTTTGAGATTTTCACTGCCTGCATACCAAATCCCACCCTATCCCCTATATAGTGCACTACTTTTGAAAATGGCCCATAGGGATCTGGTCAAAAGTAGTGCACCATATAGGGGATAGGGTGCCATTTGGGACACCCAGCTTCTTAAATTCATATGGACGTCTCAATGGGGCGACACAAATTAGTCCCAGCATGCCATGCGCTTCAATAAAGTTCCCTCAACGCTCCAGTTACCTCAATCAGGAAACTTTTTGGTTGCTCAGGGGAAACCGCTACTCTATAAATCAGTAGAGCTAGCTAAGGTCTGGAATCCGGAATGAAACAAATGTGCCCCGACCCGGCTTTGCGAGCCAATTTAAGTTGGATGGAGAAAGTCTTGCTACAGTCCACTTGGCTGTTATAAGGGCATAGGGTATTTATTCATCCAGCTCCAGTAGAAAAACATTTGAAAGTACATTTTCTAGTGAAATGTTTTGTCCAAAGTTGTGCCGGTAGCTAGGCAACGCAGCGGCAATTGCTCCCGGAACAACTCAGGTCTCCCTTCTCTCCTCCTGTCTACCTCTGATAGGAAGGATCCTTCATCATGAGATATCCATCTGAATCTTTGCATCCCAAATGGCACCATATTCCTTACATGGTGCACTATCCTATAGGCCCTAGTCAAAAGTAGTGCACTTTATACGGACTAAGGTGCCATTTGGGAGGCATGCAAGTGTGTCATCTGTTCTGCTGAGAAAAATCTATGAACCGCTGTGGGCAGTGCCTAGTTAATAGGTACTGTTGTTAAGCACACAGGAACAAAATCATGCCATTTTCTTTATTCTACATGGAAGTATCAGATTTGAATCATACATTGAAGGAGACAACAGTACCGTCAGATTTCCAACATACTGAATCAGTCTGCTGCTAGCTACATCTATGTTACGTTTAAAAATTGCATTGACGGGACAAAAATACCATCTAATTTTCAAGCAAGTTCTTTGTAATCACATCACATGCAATACAAGGAGCGAGAGCATGTGTCTGTGCTTTCTGCAGGTCATATACAGGTCAGAAAATACCCATCGGTGCCTCCCATGACTGCTGCTTGCCTCCTGCTTCCAAAGTGCAGAGGGAGAGACCGATAGGGAGAAGGAGAGAAAGAGAGAGAGAAAGACAGAGATGAAGAGGGAGAGAGAGAGAGAGAGGGAGGGAGAAACAGCGAGGGAGGTAGAGAGAGAAAGAGACCCCTCCCTGAGTCGGACCACCCCTGAAGATGTTCCCTCTGATCATCAAACACAGTCAGCTCCAGAGAGAGATTGGAACAGCCCAGGGGAGAACAGGCTGGGCCAGGGAGAAGTAGTTTGAACTTGAGAGTTTTTAACCCCTCTGGTTGCAAAAAATGCTGATTTTCCTAGTGTTTATCTTTGGCTGGGAATCGAAAGTGAGAGAAAATGTGTGTGTGTGTGAAAACAGTGTGTGTGTATGTGTGTCTGTGCGGATGCCTACATGTCTGTGTGTGCACGCTCGTGCACAAATGAGACATTTGGGTCTGTGTGGGCATTATTTAGACTTATGAGATGGTGTCAGGAGTGAGGACAGTTCCCTGGGACCACCACGGCTGCAGGGCCTGGAGTAGGGGAGTGTGTTTAGAGTGAAAGTGTGTGGTTACTGTCTTGGGAGACAGACTCATATGTATGACATCCACTAAAGTCACTGTAAGCCTCCAATCCCTCCATGGTTTTCTGCTAGCAGCATCGCGCATGGCTCATCACCAGGGTTTTTCAGTCACGAAAAGGCCTGGTTATTATTAGCTAGGTATCACCATACCGTATGGATGGACCCATATAAGTACAAACAGAACAAAGCAAGGTGGTATAGTGTGTTTCGAAATACTACATATTACTATGCAGTATTATGTAACATACATGCACCATAATCAAATCAAATCCAATGGTATTAGTCACATGCACCGAATACAACAGGTGAAGTAGACCTTACAGTGAAATGCTTACTTACGAGCCCCTAACTAACAATCAGGTTTAAATTTTAAAATATGAACAAGAATAAGAAACAAAAGTAACAAGTAATTAAAGAGCAGCAGTAAAATAACAATAGCGAGACTATATACAGGGGGTTACCGGTACAGAGTCAATGTGCGGGGGCACCGGTTAGTTGAGGTAATTGAGGTAATATGTACATGTAGGTAGAGTTATTAAAGTGACTATGCATAGATGATAACAACAGAGAGTAACAGTGGAGTAAAAGGGGAGGGGGAGGGGGCAATGCATATTGTCAGGGTAGCCATTTGATTGGATTTTCAGGAGTCTTGTGGCTTGGGGGTAGAAGCTGTTTAGAAGTCTCTTGGACCTAGGTTTGGCGCTCCGGTACTGCTTGCCATGCGGTAGCAGAGAGAACAGCCTATGACTAGGGTGGCTGGAGTCTTTGACAATTTTTAGGGCCTTCCTCTAACACCGCCTGGTATAGAGGTCCTGGATGGCAGGAACCTTTGCCCCAGTGATGTACTGGGCCCTACGCACTACCCTCTGTAGTGCCTTGCGTTTGGAGGCTGAGTAGTTGCCATACCAGGCAGTGATGCAACCAGTCAGGATGGTCTCGATGGTGCAGCTGTAGAACCTTTTGAGGATCTGAGGACCCATGCCAAATCTTTTCAGTCTCCTGAGGGGGGATAGGTTTTGTTGTGCCCTGCCCTTCACAATTGTCTTGGTGTGCTTGTTGGACCATGTTAGTTTGTAGGTGATGTGGACACCAAGGAACTTGAAACTCTCAACCTGCTCCACTGTAGCCCTGTCGATGAGATTGGTGGGATAGTTTGGTCCTCTTTTTCCTGTGGTCCACAATCATCTCCTTTGTCTTGATCACGTTGAGGGAGAGGTTGTTGTCCTGGCACCACATGGCCAGGTCTCTGACCTCATCCCTATAGGCTGTCTCATCGTTGTCCGTGATCAGGCCTACCACTGTTGTGTCATTGGCAGACTTAATGATTGTTCCGTGCCTGGCCATGCAGTCATGAGTGAACAGGGAGTACAGGAGGGAACTGAGCACGCACCCCTGAGGGGCCCCTGAGTTGAGGATCATCGTGACGGATGTGTTGTTACCTACCCTTACCACTTAGGGGCGGCCCGTCAGGAAGTCCACGATCCAGTTGCAGAGGGAGGTGTTTAGTCCCAGGGTACTTAGCTTATTGATGAGATTTGAGGGCACTATGGTGTTGAACGCTGAGCTTTAGTCAATGAATAGCATTCTCACATAGGTATTCCTTTTGTCCAGGTGGGAAAGGGCAGTTTGGAGTGCAATATAGATTGCATCATCTGTGGATCTGTTGGGGCGGTATGCAAATTGGAGTGGGTCTAGGGTTTCTGGGATAATGGTGTTGATGTGAGCCATGACCAGCCTTTCAAAGCACTTCACGGCTACAGACGTGAGTGCTACAGGTCGGTGGTCATTTAGGCAGGTTACCTTAGTGTTCTTGGAAACAGGGACTATGGTGGTCTGCTTGAAACATGTTGGTATTACAGACTCAGACAGGGAGAGGTTGAAAATGTCTGTGAAGACACTTGCCAGTTGGTCAGCGCATGCTCGGAGTACACATCCTGGTAATTCATCTGGCCCTGCGGCCTTGTGAGTGTTGACCTGTTGAAAGATCTTACTCACATAGGCTGTGAAGAGCGTGATCACACAGTTCTCCGGAACAGCCGGTGCTCTCATGCATGTGCTATTTGCCTCGAAGCAAGCGTAGAAGTAGTTTAGTTCATCTGGTAGGCTCGTGTCCCTGGGCAACTCTCAGCTGTGCTTCCCTTTGTAGTCTGTAATGGTGAGCTGGTGTAGTACGATTCGATCTAAGTCCTGTTTCGACGCTTGCCTGTTTGATTGTTCATCAGAGGGCATAGCGGGATTTCTTAAAAGCTTCCGGGTTAGAGTCCCGCTCCTTGAAAGCAGCAGCTCTAGCCTTCAGCTCAGTGCGGATGTTGCCTGTAATCCATGGCTTCTGGTTGGGATATGTACGTACGGTGACCGTGGGGACGATGTCATCAATGCACTTATCGATGAAACTAATGACTGATGTGGTGTACTTCTCAATGTCATCGGAGGAATCCCGGAACATATTCCAGTCTGTGTTAGCAAAACAGTCCTGTAGCTTATCATCTGACCACTTTTTTATTGATCGAGTCACTGGTGCTTCCTGCATACATTTTTGCTTGTAAGCAGGAATCAGGAGGATATAATTATGGTCAGATTGGAGGAGGGCGAGGGAGAGCTTTGTATGCGTCTCTGTGTGTGGAGTAAAGGTGGTCCAGAGTTTTTTCCGTCTGGTTCCACATTTAACATGCTGATAGAAATTTGGTAAATGGATTTAAGTTTCTCTGCATCAAAGTCCCCGGCCCCTAGGAGGCCACCTTTGGGTGAGCGCTTTCCTGTTTGCTTATGGTGGAATACAGCTCATTGAGTGTGGTCTTAGTGCCAGCCTCAGTCTGTGGTGGTATGTAGACCTCTACGAACAATACAGATGAAAACTCTCTAGGTAGATAGTGTGGTCTACTGTACAACTTATCATGAGATACTCTACCTCAGGCGAGCAAAACCTCAAGACTTCCTTAGATATCGTGCACCAACTGTTATTTACAAAACTACATAGTTCGCCGCCCCTTGTCTTACCAGACGCCGTTGTTCTATCCTGCCGATACAGCATATAACCAGCCAGCTGTATGTTGATAATGTCGTCGTTAAGCCACGACTCTTTGAAGCATAAGATGTTACAGTTTTGAATGTACTGTTGGTAGGTCATCGATTTTATTTTCCAAAGATGGCACGTTTGCAAGCAGAATGGAAGGCAGTGGGGATCACCTACGAATTTTCAGAAGGCAGCCTAAGAATTCTCAGAAGGCAGCCCGCCCTCCGGGCCCTTTTTTCCCGCCTCCTCTTCACGCAAATGACGGGGATCTAGGCCTGTTCCCGGGAAGGCAGTATGTCATTCACGTCGGGCTGGTCAGACTCGTTAAAGGAAAAAAAGGATTCTGCCAGTAAGTGGTGAGTAATCGCAGTTCTGATGTCCAGAAGTTATTTTCGGTCATAAGAGACGGTAGCAGCAACATTATGTACAAAATAAGTTTAAAAAAATAACAAACAAACAATGCAAAGAAACAAACAAAAAACACAATTGGATAGGAACACGTAAAACATCAGCCTTCTTCATCAGCGCCATCTTACCAATGGCCATAACAATGATATTACATTGTTAAACAGGCTGCAACACATCACAACCCGGCCAGCAACGTTCCTTTTCCTCAGGCAGTGTTCGTAAAATTCACAGCATCCAATAATTGACTGTTTTAGTGCTTTGCTTTGCTTTGCTTTGACAGTGCCCTGCTTGCTAACCTATATGATAGACCGTTGTGAGGATAAATTCAGGGCTTAGGGGCACACTGCTTACACCACTGTATGTTGTCAGGACAGTACAGAAAGACCATCTACCCATGACACTTGACTGACCTTCACACTTTTGACAACTGTCTGGTTGAACAAGCCAAGCACTATCCTACAGACAATAGAGTATTTCCAGATAAGGGAAAGACGTACTTGAGCGTCCAAAACATAACAGGACTTATGCTGAACATAAAGAGACTTGATGCCAAACATACTGAGACAGGGAGGACACCAAAACGGCATACTGTTGGGGCTGTGTCTGTCTATGCATGCATGCGTGCCCGTGGTTCGTGTGTGCCTGTATGTGTGTGCTGGGTTATAGCAGGGGCTGGCTGGCTTCATGATGATGATATGGGCGGGAACAACGGTATGTCCTGTGTCTGTTATTCCAACAGCAGCAGCGCTTTCTCTCGGCACTCTGATTACTAAGGCGGATGTCAGGAAAGCCCTGGGTCACAACTCATTTTTCGCTGTGTGTTCTCTCTCTCTCTCTCTCTCTCTCTCTCTCTCTCTCTCTCTCTCTCTCTCTTTCGCTCTCACTCTCTCCCTTTCTCTCCCCTCTCTCTCTGAAACAATGGCTACGCCTTAAAGACATGGCTTAGCATGAGGCCCATACAAGGCTGGCGGATGGCCAAGCCCTCAGGACCTGCTCACTCCAGTGTGTGTAAGTGTGTGTGTGTGTGTGTGTGTGTGTGTGTGTGTGTGTGTGTGTGTGTGTGTGTGTGTGTGTGTGTGTGTGTGTGTGTGTGTGTGTGTGTGTGTGTGTGTGTGTGTGTGTGTGTGTGTGTGTGTGTGTGTGTGTGTGTGTGTGTTTGTTTGTGTGTTTGTGTGTTTGTGTGAGAAAGGGGGATAGGGTTACACTACGCTATGCACCCTGGAATTGAGGTCCCAGATGCTAAAGTTCTGCTCTCTACCCAACCCTGGGTACACTGATCAATCAGGTGTGTGTGTGTCTGTCTGTCTGTATATGTGTTAGAGATGTGTGCATTGACTCATAACCTGCAGTCCCCACAGTTATATCTGCGGGGCGGGCAGATTTAGGGTTATGAAATATTGTGTGGATAAAGGGTGGTTGGGCGTGGGATGGTTGAATAAAGAGAAAAACACTAACTTAAAAAATCCATAAATGTACACTACCAGTCAAAGGTTTTAGAACCTACTCATTCAAGGATTTTTCTTTATTTAAAAAAAACTATTTTCTACACTATGAAATAACACATATGGAATCATGTATAGTAACCAAAAAATGTTAAACAAATCAAAATATATTTTATATTTCAGATTCTTCAAATCGCCGCCCTTTGCCTTGACGACAGCTTTGCGCACTCTTGGCATTCTCTCAACCAGCTTCATGAGGTAGTCACCTGGAATGTATTGCAATTAACAGGTATGCCTTGTTAAAAGTTAATATGTAATAATATGTATTGTTAATATGTACATGACAAAGTAGGGGGTATACAGATAATAGCCCTACTTGGTAAAATGCCTAGTCTATATTATGGCAAGAACAGCTCAAATAAGCAAAGAGAAATGACAGTCCATCATTAATTTAAGACATGGTCAGTCAATATGGAACATGAAGAACTTTTCTTCAAGTGCAGTCGCAAAAACCGTCAAGAGCTATGATGAAACTGGCTCTCATGAGGACCGCCACAGGAATGGAGGATCCAGCGTCACCTCTGCTGCAGAAGATAAGTTCACTTGAGTTACCAGCCTCAGAAATTGCAGCCCAAATAAATGCTTCACAGAGTTCAAGTAAGAGACATCTCAACGTCAACTGTTCAGGGATTGTGTGAATCAGGCCTTCATGGTCAAATTGCTGCAAAGAAAACACTACTAAAGAACACCAATAAGAAGAAGAGACTTGCTTGTGCCAAGAAACACGAACAATGGACATTAGACCAGTGGAAATTTGTCATTTGGTCTGGAGATTTTTGGGTCCAACAACCGTGTCTTTGTGAGACGGGGTGTGGGAGTACGGATGGTCTCCGCATGTGTATTTTACATCGTAAAACATAGAGGAGGAGGTGTTATGGTGTGGGGGTGCTTTGCTGGTGACACTGTCTGTGACTTATTTAGAATTCAAGGTACACTTAACCAGCATGGCTACCACAGCATTCTGCAGCGATACACCATCCCATCTGGTTTGGGCTTAGTGGGACTACCATTTCTTTTTCAACAGGACAATGACCCAACACACCTCGAGGCTGGGTAAGGGCTATTTTACCAAGAAGGAGAGAGATGGAGGGCTGCATCAGATGACCTGTCCTTCACAATCCCCCGACCTCAACCAAATTGAGATGGTTTGGATGAATCGGACCTCAGAGTGAAGGAAAAGCAGCCAACAAGTGCTCTGCATTTATGGGAACACCTTCAAGACTGTTGAATGCATTCCAGGTAAAGCTGGTTGAGAGAATACCAAGTGTGTGCAAAGCTGTCATCAAGGCAAAGTGTGGCTATTTAAAGAATCTCAAATATAAGTTCTTGAAATTTTCCATATTGACTGACCATGTCTTAAAGTAATGATGGACTGTCGTTTCTCTTTGCTTATTAGAGCTGTTCTTTCCATAATATGGACTAGGTCTTTTCCCAAAAAGGGCTATCTTCTGTATATCCCCCCTACCTTGTCACAACAGAACTGACTGGCTGAAACGCATTAAGAAGGAAATAAATTCCACATATGAACTTTTAAAAAGGGAAAGGGGGATACTGTACCTAGTCAGTTGTCCAACTGAACGTATTCAACTGAAATGTGTCTTCCGCATTTAACCCAACTCCTCTGAATCAGCACACCTGCTAATTGCAATGCATTCTGTCATGCAGGTGAAAGAGGACCCAAAAGCGACTTGGCGAAAACAGAGTCTTTAATCCAGTAAAGTAAATACAAACAAAAAACACAACTTTCACTCGAAATGACGAGGACAAACTGGAGACTCGATCTTGAACAGCAGGTGAACAGCAGGTTGCCTCGGGAAGGCACTTGAACCAGACAGACTCAGACACCTGCTCACCACGCAGCATCTGAGGAAAACACGACACGACAGGGCGATACACAAACACAGCACGGTGAATTCTAGACAAGGAACCGTCAGGACAGGAACGGAACACAAAGGAAGAAATAGGGACTCTAATCAGGGGAAAGGATCGGGAACAGGTGTGGGAAGACTAAATGATTGATTAGGGGAATAGGAACAGCTGGGAGCAGGAACGGAACGATAGAGAGAAGAGAGAGCGAGAGAGTGAGAGAGGGAGGGGGAGAGAGAGGGATAGAAAAAGGGAAAGAACCTAATAAGACCAGCAGAGGGAAACGAATAGAATGGGAAGCACAGGGACAAGACAAGATAATAAATGACAAAACATGACACATTCCTCATGTAGCTCATGTAGCTGGTTGAGAGAAGGACAAGAGTGTGCAAAGCTGTAATCAAGGCAAAGGGTGGCGATTTGAAGAATCTCAAATATAAATATATATATATATATATATATATATATATATATATATATATATATATATATATATATATATATATATATATATATATATATGTTTAATTCAATAATAGAAAAGATGCGACATGGATAGTTGAAAATAAAGAGAAGGGATGTTATGCAGGTGAAGGAGGACCCAAACGCGACTTAACAGAAACAGAGTTTATTAATGCTCAAAACCGAATAACTGAAATCCTCTAGATAGTAGAGGGGAAAACAACTGGAGAAGCGGCCACAGACTGCAGGTCGCTTCGGGTAGGCGCAGGCCGTAGTCAACTGAGACACCTGCTCACACGCAGCGTCTGAAGAAGGCACAAAACACGACAGGACAGGGTGATACACAATCACGGCAAAAAACACGACAGGACAGGGCGAAACGCAATTACAGCATGGAATACAAAACAAGGAACCGATGGAACAGGAACGGATCACAAAGGAATAAATAGGGAGTCTAATCAGGGGAAAGGATCGGGAACAGGTGTGGGAAGACTAAATGATGATTAGGGGAATAGGAACAGCTGGGAGCAGGAACGGAACGACAGAGAGAAGAGAGAGCGAGAGAGTGAAAGGGGGAGGGGGAGAGAGAGGGATAGAACCAAACAAGACCAGCAGAGGGAAACGAATAGCATGGGGAGCACAGGGACAAGACATGACAATAAATGACAAACATGACAGTACCCCCCACTCACCGAGCGCCTCCTGGCGCACTCGAGGAGGAATCCTGGCGGCAACGGAGGAAATCATCGATGAGCGAACGGTCCAGCACGTCCCGAGACGGAACCCAACTCCTTTCCTCAGGACCGTAACCCTCCCAATCCACTAGGTATTGGTGACCCCGTCCCCGAGAACGCATGTCCATAATTTTATGTACCTTGTAAATAGGTGCGCTCTCGACAAGGACGGGAGGGGGGGAGGGAAGACGAACGGGGGTGCGAAGAAAGGGCTTAACACAGGAGACATGGAAGACAGGATGGACGCGACGAAGATGTCGCGGAAGAAGCAGTCGCACAGCGACAGGATTGACGACCTGGGAGACACGGAACGGACCAATGAACCGCGGAGTCAACTTACGAGAAGCTGTCGTAAGAGGAAGGTTGCGAGTGGAAAGCCACACTCTCTGGCCGCAACAATACCTTGGACTCTTAATCCTGCGTTTATTGGCGGCTCTCACCGTCTGTGCCCTGTAACGGCAAAGTGCAGACCTCACCCTCCTCCAGGTGCGCTCACAACGTTGGACAAACGCTTGAGCGGAGGGAACGCTGGACTCGGCAAGCTGGGATGAGAACAGAGGAGGCTGGTAACCCAGACTACTCTGAAACGGAGATAACCCGGTAGCAGACGAAGGAAGCGAATTGTGAGCGTATTCTGCCCAGGGGAGCTGTTCTGCCCAAGACGCAGGGTTCCTGAAAGAAAGGCTGCGTAGTATGCGACCAATCGTCTGATTGGCCCTCTCTGCTTGACCGTTAGACTGGGGATGAAACCCGGAAGAGAGACTGACGGACGCACCAATCAAACGACAGAACTCCCTCCAAAACTGTGACGTGAATTGCGGACCTCTGTCTGAAACGGCGTCTAACGGGAGGCCATGAATTCTGAATACATTCTCAATAATGATTTGTGCCGTCTCCTTAGCGGAAGGAAGTTTAGCGAGGGGAATGAAATGTGCCGCCTTAGAGAACCTATCGACAACCGTCAGAATCACAGTCTTCCCCGCAGACAAAGGCAGACCGGTAATGAAGTCTAAGGCAATGTGAGACCATGGTCGAGAAGGAATGGGAGCGGTCTGAGACGACCGGCAGGAGGAGAGTTACCCGACTTAGTCTGCGCGCAGTCCGAACAGGCAGCCACGAAACGGCGCGTGTCACGCTCCTGAGTCGGCCACCAAAAGCGCTGGCGAATAGACGCAAGAGTGCCTCGAACACCGGGATGACCCGCTAACTTGGCAGAGTGAGCCCACTGAAGAACAGCCAGACGAGTGGAAACAGGAACGAAAAGGAGGTTACTAGGACAAGCGCGCGGCGACGCAGTGTGCGTGAGTGCTTGCTTAACCTGTCTTTCAATTCCCCAGACTGTTAACCCGACAACACGCCCATAAGGAAGAATCCCCTCGGGATCAGTAGAAGCCACAGAAGAACTAAACAGACGGGATAAGGCATCAGGCTTGGTGTTCTTGCTACCCGGACGGTAAGAAATCACAAACTCGAAACGAGCGAAAAACAACGCCCAACGAGCTTGACGGGCATTAAGTCGTTTGGCAGAACGGATGTACTCAAGGTTCTTATGGTCTGTCCAAACGACAAAAGGAACGGTCGCCCCCTCCAACCACTGTCGCCATTCGCCTAGGGCTAAGCGGATGGCGAGCAGTTCACGGTTACCCACATCATAGTTGCGCTCAGATGGCGACAGGCGATGAGAAAAATAAGCGCAAGGATGAACCTTATCGTCAGACTGGAAGCGCTGGGATAGAATGGCTCCCACGCCTACCTCTGAAGCGTCAACCTCGACAATGAATTGTCTAGTGACGTCAGGAGTAACGAGGATAGGAGCGGACGTAAACGTTCTTTTAGAAGATCAAAAGCTCCCTGGGCGGAACCGGACCACTTAAAACACGTCTTGACAGAAGTAAGAGCTGTGAGAGGGGCAGCAACTTGACCGAAATTACGAATGAAACGCCGATAGAAATTAGCGAAACCTAAAAAGCGCTGCAACTCGACACGTGACCTTGGAACGGGCCAATCACTGACAGCTTGGACCTTAGCGGAATCCATCTGAATGCCTTCAGCGGAAATAACGGAACCGAGAAAAGTAACGGAGGAGACATGAAAAGAGCACTTCTCAGCCTTTACATAGAGACAATTCTCTAAAAGGCGCTGTAGAACACGTCGAACGTGCTGAACATGAATCTCGAGTGACGGAGAAAAATCAGGATATCGTCAAGATAGACAAAAACGAAAATGTTCAGCATGTCTCTCAGAACATCATTAACTAATGCCTGAAAAACAGCTGGCGCATTGGCGAGACCGAACGGCAGAACCCGGTACTCAAAATGCCCTAACGGAGTATTAAACGCCGTTTTCCACTCGTCCCCCTCTCTGATGCGCACGAGATGGTAAGCGTTACGAAGGTCCAACTTAGTAAAGCACCTGGCTCCCTGCAGAATCTCGAAGGCTGATGACATAAGGGGAAGCGGATAACGATTCTTAACCGTTATGTCATTCAGCCCTCGATAATCCACGCAGGGGCGCAGAGTACCGTCCTTCTTCTTAACAAAAAGAACCCCGCCCCGGCCGGAGAGGAAGAAGGCACTATGGTACCGGCGTCAAGAGACACAGACAAATAATCCTCGAGAGCCTTACGTTCGGGAGCCGACAGAGAGTATAGTCTACCTCGAGGAGGAGTGGTCCCCGGAAGGAGATCAATACTACAATCATACGACCGGTGAGGAGGAAGGGAGTTGGCTCGGGACCGACTGAAGACCGTGCGCAGATCATGATATTCCTCCGGCACTCCTGTCAAATCGCCAGGTTCCTCCTGAGAAGTAGGGACAGAAGAAACGGGAGGGATGGCAGACATTAAACACTTCACATGACAAGAAACGTTCCAGGATAGGATAGAATTACTAGACCAATTAATAGAAGGATTATGACATACTAGCCAGGGATGACCCAAAACAACAGGTGTAAACGGTGAACGGAAAATCAAAAAAGAAATAGTCTCACTGTGGTTACCAGATACTGTGAGGGTTAAAGGTAGTGTCTCAAATCTGATACTGGGAAGATGACTACCATCTAAGGCGAACATGGGCGTAGGCTTATCTAACTCTCTGAAAGGAATGTCATGTTTCCGAACCCATGCTTCGTCCATGAAACAACCCTCAGCCCCAGAGTCTATCAAGGCACTACATGTAGCGCCCGAACCGGTCCAGCGTAGGTGGACCGACAAAGTAGTACAGGACTTTGATGGAGAGACTTGAGTAGTTGCGCTCACCTGTAGCCCTCCGCTTACAGATGAGCTCTGGCTTTTACTGGACATGAATTAACGAAATGTCCAGCAACTCCACAATAGAGGCACAGGCGGTTGGTGATCCTCCGTTCCCTCTCCTTATTCGAGATGCGAATCCCTCCCAGCTGCATGGGCTCAGTCTCAAAGCCAGAGGGGGAGATGGCTGCGATGCGGAGCAGGGAAACACCGTTGATGCGAGCTCTCTTCCACGAGCCCGGTGACGAAGATCTACCCGTCGTTCTATGCGGATGGCGAGAGCAATCAAAGAGTCCACATCTGAAGGAACCTCCCGGGAGAGAATCTCATCCTTAACCATAGCGTGGAGTCCCTCCAGAAAACGAGCGAGCAGCGCCGGCTCGTTCCACTCACTAGAGGCAGCAAGAGTGCGAAACTCAATGGAATAATCCGTTATGGACCGTTCACCTTGGCATAAGGAAGCCAGGGCCCTAGAAGCCTCCCCACCAAAAACTGAACGGTCAAAAACCCGAATCATCTCCTCTTTAAAGTTCTGGAAATCGTTAGAGCAAACAGCCCTTGCCTCCCAGATAGCTGTGCCCCATTCTCGAGCCCGGCCAGTGAGGAGTGAGATGACGTAAGCAACCCGAGCTCTCTCTCTAGAGTATGTGTTGGGTTGGAGAGAGAACACAATCTCACACTGCGTGAGAAAGGAGCGGCACTCAGTGGGCTGCCCGGAGTAGCAAGGTGGGTTATTAACCCTAGGTTCTGGAGGCTCGGCAGGCCAGGAAGTAACAGGTGGCACGAGACGTAGACTCTGGAACTGTCCAGAGAGGTCGGAAACCTGAGCAGCCAGGTTTTCCACGGCCTGGCGAGCAGCGGACAATTCCTGCTCGTGTCTGCCGAGCATGGCTCCTTGGATCTCGACGGCAGTGTAACGAGCGTCAGAAGTCGCTGGGTCCATTCTTGATCGGTTCCTTCTGTTATGCAGGTGAAGGAGGACCCAAACGCGACTTAACAGAAACAGAGTTTATTAATGCTCAAAACCGAATAACTGAAATCCTCTAGATAGTAGAGGGGAAAACAACTGGAGAAGCGGCCACAGACTGCAGGTCGCTTCGGGTAGGCGCAGGCCGTAGTCAACTGAGACACCTGCTCACACGCAGCGTCTGAAGAAGGCACAAAACACGACAGGACAGGGTGATACACAATCACGGCAAAAAACACGACAGGACAGGGCGAAACGCAATTACAGCATGGAATACAAAACAAGGAACCGATGGAACAGGAACGGATCACAAAGGAATAAATAGGGAGTCTAATCAGGGGAAAGGATCGGGAACAGGTGTGGGAAGACTAAATGATGATTAGGGAATAGGAACAGCTGGGAGCAGGAACGGAACGACAGAGAGAAGAGAGAGCGAGAGAGTGAAAGGGGAGGGAGAGAGAGGGATAGAACCAAACAAGACCAGCAGAGGGAAACGAATAGCATGGGGAGCACAGGGACAAGACATGACAATAAATGACAAACATGACAAGGGAGGGCCAGAAAAGTAATATTTGGGAAAGATTGTGGTAAAAGAGGATGATAGCAGTGGCGGCTATATTATGTGTGATGATTGTGAGGTGCTATTCAAATTTGACAGTCACAAGATGTGGACTACAATTAGGCCTGTGGCACGTCAAGGGAACTGTGGCCTACTATGCATCCAAGCCTAACTCTTTATTTTCAACTCCTAATGAATGAAACTCCAACATGGTCCTTTTTGCCTCCGTGGACATTAACTTAGCGATTGGCATGTAGGCTATTTGGCCCTAAAGCTTATGCTTGTGCACTAATGCCGGATAGCCTAAAAAAAATAAAGAAAAACCACAATGCAGCTTATAGGTATAACTTGCACAAGAATGATACATTTATGTATTTTTATGAGGTATTGTTTTCTCTTTATCCAACCTGCCCGCCACCCATCCGCCCTTCATCCACACAATATTTCATGACCCCTGCATCATTTGTGTGTGTGTGTGTGTGTGTGTGTGTGTGTGTGTGTGTGTGTGTGTGTGTGTGTGTGTGTGTGTGTGTGTGTGTGTGTGTGTGTGTGTGTGTGTGTGTGTGTGTGTGTGTGTGTGTGTGTGTGTGTGTGTGTGTGTGTGTGTGTGTGTGTGTGTGTGTGTGTGTGTGTGTGGTGGATGTGAAACTCGCCCATATCATGTTGCCATGTGTGTGTGCAATGACCTCTCACAAACATAGCCAGATAGACTAATGGTCCCACCCTCAACACAGTCACACCCTGGCCTCCACTGCCAAGCCCTGACAGAATCTATCTTAACAAATGAGCAGGCTTAGAAAGTCTCTGTGGTTTATCAGAATGACCAGAATTAAAAGAACTCAACTGATGTCAAATAACAGATTTAAACATGATTTGACGCCCAAATATAGTTTCCAAGGACCTCTGTAGAGAAACAGAGTCTCATTAATGGCTGCTAAAACAAATCCACCACCTTGACAGTGATGTACCTCCCGTTTTAGTGTGTGTGCTTCTCATGTGTCTGTCGTTTGTATGAACCAAAGTATCCATAGGATGACTAGCTAGCTACTCAGACACACAGCGGGGTGTGCGGTGCAGTGGTCTTTGACATCCAAACCCATATCCTCTGGCAGCATCCTCAGCGCTCGCTAAGTCTAAACCATGTGGTTAGCATAAACAGTCATTACACCCTCATCTGAAGAGCCAGTGTGCCACAGTGAAAAGGAGAGTGTGTGATCAGGAGGACTGACTGTGTGTATGCTCGTTGAGAATACAGTAGCACTGATCAAGGTTCTGTGCGATTACAAATGACTCCTGTGCTGCTTGAGGATTTCCGATCTTTCTTTATAGATCCCTTTTGGCTGCTGACTTCTCCTCAGTCCACACAATAGCCCTTACCAGCCACTTGGGATTTTAAACTTGTTCTTTACTGTCCTCAATGACTGAATGAGTCACAGTCATTTAATGTACAGTGTGGGTGTTGGGCTCCCTGCCTGTGCCATTAAACCCCTACAACTCATCCAGAACGCCGCAGCCCGTCTAGTGTTCAACCTTCCCAAGTTCTCTCACGTCACCCCGCTCCTCCGCTCTCTCCACTGGCTTCCAGTTGAAGCTCGCATCCGCTACAAGACCATGGTGCTTGCCTACGGAGCTGTGAGGGGAACGGCACCTCAGTACCTCCAGGCTCTGATCAGGCCCTACACCCAAATAAGGGCACTGCGTTCATCCACCTCTGGCCTGCTCGCCTCCCTACCACTGAGGAAGTACAGTTCCCGCTCAGCTCAGTCAAAACTGTTCGCTGCTCTGGCTCCCCAATGGTGGAACAAACTCCCTCACGACGCCAGGACAGCGGAGTCAATCACCACCTTCCGGAGACACCTGAAACCCCACCTCTTTAAGGAATACCTAGGATAGGATAAAGTAATCCTTCTCACCCCCCCCCCCCTTAAAATATTTAGATGCACTATTGTAAAGTGGTTGTTCCACTGGATGTCATAAGGTGAATGCACCAATTTGTAAGTCGCTCTGGATAAGAGCGTCTGCTAAATGACTTAAATGTAAATGTAAAATGTAATGAGTGCGACTCCTTCTTCTCTGGCTCAGATTTGGTCAGTAGGGTACTGTTTGGTCCTGTGTCGTGGGCTGTGACTTCCCCCCCTTTCACGTTGCCCTCGATGGCCCTCACAGGAGGAACAATGCTACCTCTGTGTCAGAGTCCTGTCAGCCTATCTTGTCCTGGACAGGTATTTCCTGACAGTGAGATACGAGATCTCAGACAAGGAGAGGGGGGGGAAGGTCACATTTCCAAACCTTGAGCCTCCCTTCTCGCTTCCTCACTCTTTCTCTCTCTCTCATGTCTTTCTCTTAATCCCCTCTCCCTTCCTACCTCTCTCTCTCCCTCATGTCTTTCTCTTAAACCCCTCTCCCTCCCTCCCTCCCTCCCTCCCTCTTTCTCCCCAAGTCTTTCACTTACGCCTTTCTCTCTCCCCCCCCCCATGTATTTTTCTCTTGAAATGGAGACCTTCCTGTGAATTAATACTCTAAGAACTAGGTCTAGCCTCCGGGGTATTCTGTCTGGTTGTTGTCCTTGTGTGTTGAAAAGGAAAAGGCCTCTAGCCTCTAACAGGGCCTCACAGAGACCCAACGTAGACATATGCAGTTACAGGGTAGGTCTTAGTGGGTTACTTGCTTTTGATGCATTGTCAGCCTGATATACAGTGGTACTATAGCTGACCTGTTGTACTTCATCAGCATGGCAGGTTATAGCCTGTCATAAGCATGTCATGTCCTCCCTGTCTCAGCTGAAATGCACTAAAGTTGAAATGTAAATTCAGCTGACAGACAGACGCTTACTTTCTTTTCACGAGCAGGTGATTGTCATGTCATCCGAGTCTACCTCTGTGTTTTCATTCTTGCTATAGCCCTTTCCTGCAGTCAATGACCAAAAGCGCACCCTCTTTGGCCTCATGGGGAATGCTATTAATATTTTTTTTAAACATGAAAATCTGGTGTTTCTATGTCAAACAGTTTTGTTATATTTCAGTCTTCTGTGATGTGTATATAAAGTGTAATATTGAGATGCAAACTCAAAATGTAATACATTTCATCTCTATATCTGACATGGTACAGGTGTCTTCTTTTTTTAAGCCCGAATCCATGTGTGTGAGGTGTATACTTTTGTTTCAAAGTAGATTTGTTTAAGACTACCAGGAATCACTCTGTGTGACCCTGATTTAGCCCACTGCAGTAAAAGGTTAAAGCCACAATTCACTGCACATACCATAAGTCTCCAACCTTCAACCTCCCCCATCTCTCCCCGTCTCCCATCCCCTCCCCCGTCTCCTCCTATCGAGGCGCTAGGTAATGGCTAAAGCAGGGCCTGGCTGCCTGGCTCTCTCTATACTGCAAGTCTGGCTCTGGAGCTCAACTTTCCTCTGTCTCCAACCTGTTCCACAGCCCCTCTGGTTTCCTGCTGGGAAGGGTCCTTCCAGAATGATAATGTGATGATTTTCATAGTTATTGTTTTTCCAAAAGCCCTTCCATCTCCCTCTCAGTGCCTCTGTCTCCAGGGGTGCGTGCTGATCTCTTCTGGTTAATTCCGTTAGAGACAATGAGACCTTGGCCCATGTACGCTTTGTTTACAGGAAACCAAGATGAGTGGGGTTGAAAATAAATGACTAGTTGGGCTGAGGTAGTTTGTAATCTGTTTAGCTTCAGAACGCACCGTGAGAATAGAATAGAATAAAATGAGCTACTTTGGTGTTTCCGAACCAGGGGGGTATCCTTACATGGTGTACTCTGAGGCAAAGCAGTTAACAAACACACTAAAGGTTGCTACCACAGTGAAACCTCTCTGTAGAAGTTGTGGTGGTTCCACATGTTGATGCTCCTGGCTATAGAGCTGTTGTTGGCTCTGACCGGTGTGTGAACTTACATAGCAGCTAGCTCTGTTCTGTTGTGAGGTTCAAAGCCTGACTCACTCTCTCTCTGTCCCAGACCGGTGCTTCCTCTCCTCACTCGCCTGAGGGATCCACTCAGTGTGCGAACATGTGGTGCCGGCCTGGCCCGGAACAATCTCCTGAGCCCAACGATAAGAGCACAGAGTCCAGGAGGGACCGGGAGTGTGTGTTGTGCGTGCGTGCGTGCGTGCGTGCGTGCGTGCGTGCGTGCGTGCGTGTGTGTGTGTGTGTGTGTGTGTGTGTGTGTGTGTGGAGAGAAGCCAAGGATGCTGTCCAGGACCCTGGTCCCTCCTGGGCCTGTGGAGAGAAAGGAGATATGACATCATACCTGGCCTGCACCTTGAGCCAGGAGAAAAGCTGTTACTCTCTCTGACTTAAAATGTCGGCTTACCGTCTCACACACAGTCCCTCTCTAGCCTATACTCTACCTCTCTCTTTCACCTTGTCGTTCTCTCTCTCTCCCTCCTTATACATTTCACTATCCTCTCTTTCTCCCTCTCTGTCTCTGTTTCGTCCTCTCTTTCTCTGTTTCCTCCTCCCTGCCTATGTTTCCCCCTCTCGGTCTCTGTTTCCCCCTCTCGGTCTCTGTTTCCCCCTCTCGGTCTCTGTTTCCCCCTCTCGGTCTCTGTTTCCCCCTCTCGGTCTCTGTTTCCCCTCTCGGTCTCTGTTTCCCCTCTCGGTCTCTGTTTCCCCTCTCGGTCTCTGTTTCCCCTCTCGGTCTCTGTTTCCCCCTCCTGCCTCTGTTTCCCCCTCTCGGTCTCTGTTTCCCCCTCCTGCCTCTGTTTCCCCCTCTCGGTCTCTGTTTCCCCCTCCTGCCTCTGTTTCCCCCTCCTGCCTCTGTTTCCCCCTCTCGGTCTCTGTTTCCCCCTCTCGGTCTCTGTTTCCCCCTCTCGGTCTCTGTTTCCCCCTCTCGGTCTCTGTTTCCCCCTCCTGCCTCTGTTTCCCCCTCTCGGTCTCTGTTTCCCCCTCCTTTCTCTGTTTCCCCCTCTCGGTCTCTGTTTCCCCCTCCTGCCTCTGTTTCCCCCTCTCGGCCTCTGTTTCCCCCTCTCGGTCTCTGTTTCCCCCTCCTGCCTCTGTTTCCCCCTCCCGTCTCTGTTTCCCCTTCTCGGCCTCTGTTTTCCCCTCCTGCCTCTGTTTCCCCCTCCTGCCTCTGTTTCCCCCTCCTGCCTCTGTTTCCCCCTCTCGGTCCCTGTTTCCCCCTCCTGCCTCTGTTTCCCCCTCTCGGTCTCTGTTTCCCCCTCCTGCCTCTGTTTCCCCCTCCTGCCTCTGTTTCCCCCTCCTGCCTCTGTTTCCCCCTCCCGTCTCTGTTTCCCCCTCCCGTCTCTGTTTCCCCCTCCCGTCTCTGTTTCCCCCTCCCGTCTCTGTTTCCCCCTCCCGTCTCTGTTTCCCCCTCCCGCCTCTGTTTCCCCCTCCTGCCTCTGTTTCCCCCTCCTGCCTCTGTTTCCCCCTCCTGCCTCTGTTTCCCCCTCTCGGTCTCTGTTTCCCCCTCCTGCCTCTGTTTCCCCCTCCTGCCTCTGTTTCCCCCTCCTGCCTCTGTTTCCCCCTCCCGTCTCTGTTTCCCCCTCTCGGTCTCTGTTTCCCCCTCCCGTCTCTGTTTCCCCCTCCCGTCTCTGTTTCCCCCTCCCGTCTCTGTTTCCCCCTCCCGTCTCTGTTTCCCCCTCCCGTCTCTGTTTCCCCCTCTCGGTCTCTGTTTCCCCCTCTCGCCTCTGTTTTCCCCTCCTGCCTCTGTTTCCCCCTCTCTGTTTCTGTTTTCCCCTCCCTGCCTCTGTTTCCCCCTCTCGGCCTCTGTTTCCCCCTCTCGGTCTCTGTTTCCCCCTCCCTGCCTCTGTTTCCCCCTCCCTGCCTCTGTTTCCCCCTCCCTGCCTCTGTTTCCCCCTCCCTGCCTCTGTTTCCCCCTCTCGGTCTCTGTTTCCCCCTCTTGGTCTCTGTTTCCCCCTCTCGGTCTGTTTTCCCCTCGGTCTCTGTTTCCCCCTCCCTGCCTCTGTTTTCCCCTCTCGGTCTCTTTCCCCCTCTCGGTCTCTTTCCCCCTCTCGGTCTCTGTTTCCCCCTCTCGATCTCTGTTTTCCCCTCCCTGCCTCTGTTTCCCCCTCTCTGTGTCCCTCTCACCCTATTTCTTGCTCTATCTGTCTCCCTGTTATCCTCCCTATTACCTCTCTCCTTCATTCTTTCTCCTTTTCCCTCTCTTCTCTCTCCCCCTAAAGTACAATCAAAGCCACATGTCTGAACAAGAAATCATAAGTCATTGATTCATTTAAATGTTCTGATTTTTACAAAGACACCCTTATACTAATGTCATCATTATCAATGTTAATGATTACACTTTTTTTAAAGGAGGAAATTGAAATCAGCCAGATCGAGATTTTTTTATTATTGCAGTTTCCATTAGCAACGAAGGAAAGAGCTTAAGTAAAAGCAGGGAAGAAAACATTTGGCAACTTTTTAATATTGGCCTTCTTCCCCCTCTCCCTCTCTCCCCCCTTTCTCTCTCTCTCTCTCCCCCCTTTCTCGCTCTCTCTTTCCCCCTTTCTCTCTCTCCCTCTCCCCCTTTCTCTCTCCCCTGTCTCCCCCTTTCTCTCTCCCTCTCTCCCCCTTTCTCTCTCTCTCTCTCTCTCTCTCTCTCTCTCTCTCTCTCTCTCTCTCTCTCTCTCTCTCTCTCTCTCTCTCTCTCTCTCTCTCTCTCTCTCTCTCTCTCTCTCTCTCTCTCTCTCTCTCTCTCTCTCTCTCTCTCTCTCTCTCTCTCTCTCTCTCTCTCTCTCTGTCACCCCTTTCTCTCTCTCTTCTCCCTCACCCTCCCCTCTCTCTCTCTCTCACCCCCCCTTTCTCTCTCTCCCTCTCTCTCCAGGGTTGGAAGAACTTGAATGCAGAGCTCAGTGAGGGATTCTGGCACGGCCGCTTGTATGTAATGACTTCTGACAGCAGTGGAGACACAGTGAAGAGCATGTCTGTCTTTGCATGAGTATTTCTGCATCTATTCTTGAGAACCACATTCCAATTCTGGAATCGTTATTATACACGAGTCGCCACGAGCAACCGCATGTACAGGACGCTGAACTTACCGGAGAAAGGCTCCTTCCAAACAAATGGGGAAGGATAGGATAGTCAGTCAGTGAACTTTTAACAGTTGAAGGAGATAATGTTCAGAAGGGATACATATATTATCACACATTATCCTCAATCTCAAAGGTTTTTCCAAAGAAACGAGCAGACAACATGGTAAGGTATAAATATGGAGGATAGTGAATTTTTAACAGTTGAAGGAAGGAACCCGGGATACATTATCTTGAAACTACATTATCCTCAATATCCTCGGTTTTCTCCCAATGAAACAGTCTGAAACAAAAGAGTAAGGTAATAAGAGTAAAGAATGTCAGACAGTAACGTACTGGAGATAGTAATTGAGGGGTCCATAGAGGGGAGAAAGCAGCTGCCTGCTCTATCACACACACAGGCACACTGGCTTCAGTGAATCCGGGCCTTGTTCGTGCCTGGCCTCAGTCCAACGCTGATGGGATTTCTGCTATGTGTTATGCTCTCTTCCCGTAAAAGTGAAACACGGTCAGGAACACCGCGTGTGAAAACTTCTTACTTGAGTGTTTTTAGAAAATTCACATAAGTCAAGGAAGATCGTGTACGAGTGCAATGTAATATTTCAGTCATGTGGAAAATGTAGCCATTTTTGTCGGAGTGAATGATTATAAATCACAATGGCTGCGTTTGACATTGCACACGTTCAAATGGCACCTATATTCCCTTACATAGTGCATTACATTTAACCAGAGACCACGTCGAAGAAAGTCATTGATTCAGAGGTGGCGTGTAACATGTGTGTAACACTCATATTGAAGTGTGTATAAACATGTGTATTCTTTTGGGTCCATCCATCTGTTTGGCTTGAACAGACCTGCTCATGTTAAACTGCAGCGTACAGTGGGGTCCCCCAGCATGCCTTCTGTCTTGTGTCTTTGATCAGCAGGATGGGGGTAAGCCACACAAGAGCTCAAACAGACAAAACAACACTTTCACACCAACTGGGTATATATGTAGTGTATGACATGACTGCTCTGTTTTAAGGCATGCAGCTTTCGATTAGAGGAGAGAATGATCGGTTGGGGGGGTGGTATGGTATGTCGTTGGAACTATTTTCGAAAATAGAAAACAAATGTAATCATCCCGTTGGAGTGTACCAAACCTTACCTCGCATCCTCACTCCTACTAACAACGAAAATACTCGCACTTGCAGTAAAATCTCTTTCTGCCCCCCCCCCCCCCCCCAGCTACACCGTATGCCCATTTGGCCAAATGAATAAGATTGAATTTATCTACATGTAGACACTCAAGGCTAATATGGCACAACGTCACCCTCTTGGAGGGGATAGTGGACACCCTTGAGTGATTCAACCAGTTGGAGGATGTCACGTTTTTCAGATGACCTCGTCTTTGATGTGACTGTAAGATGACTCTCCTGCAGGCCTGTTGCTCTGGTATGCCAGCTGGTGTGGCTGGGGCTGCTAGGGTGATATGGGGGTAATTTGTAGAAGATAAAGGGAAAGAGAGACAGGGGGGGGGGACATATAGAGGGGAGAGGGAGAGAGAGACAGAGAGGGGAGAGGGAGGGAGAGGAGGAAGATGAGAGTTGAGGGGTATGAGAGAGGGGGCGAGACTCGAGGAGTCAGGGGTGGGATTTCTTATTCTGCTCTGCCTGTGCCCAGTTTGAATACTCTCTAATCTCAGTAATTGGGGTAGAGGGTCCTGGGGTCTCCAGACAGCTGCCAGATCTTTGTGGTCAGAGCAGATTGATTTGACAGGGGGTCAGGGGGTCAGGGGTATCACAGTGACTGAGTGGTTCCCTCTGGTTTCTGTCTGGTTCTGTCTGACTGCTGGCCTTCTGGCCTGGCCTCTGGTCTGGACGGAGGGACGGGGTCTTACAGGTCACAGGGGCACTGAGGCGGCTGGCGACGGCTGAAGGGGACAGAGGAAACAGACGGCCATACACACACTTTCTTTTTCTTCTGGGCCTTGTTCAAATAGTGCCATTTCAGACACAGCCTCTGTGATTTATGGTGATTCGCTAACACCTATGGATGCATTTAGCCTATCACTCAATTATCACATTTCACTCCTACTCAGACACAGTGGCTCTGGGTTTGACCACTCAGTCACTCACTGGCCGCACGTTTGTTTATGTGCTTTGATACTGTGCCCCCCCCCGTTGATCATTTTCACCCTCCCTGGCCTGTACGGTCTTTTGATGCACCATCAACAACTAGGACATAATGTTATCAAAAGAAGAGCTGTCTATAAGAGGTGAACAGCTGAGTATATATGCGCAAGATAATTGAGGTGTTTGTTTTGTGAAGTGAAAGAAGGTTACACTTCTCTTTTTCACTGCTCTGTTTACAGCTCTGGCTCTTCTCTTTTCTTCACCCTCCTGTCCTCCCTGGCTGTCATGTCTTCATTGGCATGTCCATGTGGTGCCTTGTGGAATTCACGCGTGTGCTGTAACATGGGAAGGCCCTTAAGGCTTGTGTAAATACTCACTTACGTTGCGTGGAGGGTGTAAGGGAAGGGGTGAAGAGGAGCAGCATCTGTTATAGCAGCTGTCCTCAGAGGCTGTGTCCCAATTGGCACCCTATTCTGTAATGTCGTGCACTATTTCTGAATCAGGGCCCATAGTGCCCTGGTCTGAAATAGTGTACTTCATCGAAAAGAGGGTGCCATTTGGGATACATCCAGCCTCTCTCTACGGGGAGTTAGTCAACACAACCACAGCGTTTCTAAAGACACCGTTCTTCTAAAGACACCGGTCATCGCTCATCCATATGTTCATATGGATATATTCTTACTTCATCCCTTTACTTAGAGTTGTGTGTATTAGGTAGCTGTTGTGGAATTGTTCGATTACTTGTTCGATGTTACTGCACTGTCGGGAACTAGAAGCACTTCGCTACTCTCGCAATAACATCTGCTAACCATGTGTATGTGACCAATCAAATTGGATTTGATTTGATTCACCACCTTCAGAAGGACTGGTCATTATTCTGTGTGATTAAAGGTCAGTATTCACCATTTTGTTTCACTGGTAGTTGAACAATAGGTTCGGCTACTTGCCTAATGTGATGGATGGCATACTAGCTCTATTGTCTTCTTTCATTATCTATCGGCCTAAACAGTATCTTCATGTTTCCTATGATTTTAATGTAATATATAAAGTTTGAATAATGTCTGGGAAATAATTGACAATAGCTAGAATTGGGAGATGAAATAAAGGAAACACTCATAGGAAGTTATAGCAGTTCAGAAGATATATATATATAGTATTAAAATGTATTATGCATTTTTCCCCTGCTCATTCATTGGTCACGTTTCAACTTTCACGTCACTGCCCCTGAACCAAGTAGAAAATCCCAAAAACGAATTTGACCAATAGGGCACTTGTCAAGGGATGCGGAGGAACCAGTGGGGGGAACGCGAAAGACACTCAACAGTCGTAACTATTCTATGGGGCGTATCGTTTACATCGCATTCCTCATTCCTTTACATCATTTTAAAGCTGAAGAAGGCTTCGAATGCATGCTTCATGAGCGGATACACCATAACACTTTACCCAGTACGGAGTTTGTATTTCTGAAAGGTAAAACGACGAAAACGTCTCTCCTTGCTGCTTCATTTGTGAGTGCGGCAAAGCAATGGGACGCAGACGTTGAAGAGCTCGTGAAGCCGCGACTGTTGTGAAGATAAGTGGAGAGTTAATTTGTGCCTTTTAACTTTTACTGTGAGTGTATCAAGTGACAATCTAACAAATTGCAAGCGATGTGCGGTTTTCACACCTTGGGCGTATCACGGCAAATAATTTGCTGAACCTCGTTCATTCTCCAGTGGAGCGGCCTGAATGCGAGGGAATGGATTTGTTTGACTACTTTTTGACACACATTTAATGTAGATACCCGCTACACAAATCCATATGTTGAAGTCTTATTTGGATCAGTCTACATCGAAATGGCAAGTTTTGCCGGGTTTATAAAGTGGACTGGGAGATCAACGTGGTATATATGCTGCGCGTTTGTCCTGTTCGGCTGTCTCTGCATCGCGTCCCCTACTCATGGTCGTCGGCTCATCTGTTGGCAAGCCATCATGAAGTGTCATGGAGAGTCTGAGTGCCACTACGCATATGACCAATACCTTTACGCCTGTGCGCCTGTTATCAACGGGGATAGGAAGAAGTGTCCCAGCCACTGCATCTCGTCCCTTATCCAGCTGAATCTAACCGAGACCGGCCCGTCTCTGGAGGACTGTGACTGCGCCTCGGACCCCGTCTGCCGGAGCACCAAACGCGCCATAGAGCCGTGCCTGCCTCGGACAAGTAACATGGGCTGCACCGAAGCCCGGCGGCAATGCGAGAGAGACTCCCAATGCAGTTCGGCAATGCGCGACTATTTGTTTCACTGCCGTAAACTTTTCGGAGGGGAGCGATGTTCTGACGACTGCAGGAGGGTGATTGCCAACATGCGCAATATACCCAAAGCCCAACAACTTGATACTTGTGTTTGTGATGGCACAGAGAGGACCATATGCGAGTACGTCAAAGTTAGTATGAAAAACTTTTGCTTTGACTCTATGGACAGATACGCGGGCAGCGGGTTGTCTGATTCAGAGGACGACCCTGAAGATGATTATGACGAGATGGAGGATTATATATATGTGGAAAACAAAAGTTTTTCATCCAGATCCGACTGTCGGGGTGTTGTATGGACTGCCTCTGTGGCCACCATTTTGGTTCTAATGAATCTTATCTGATCGGGCAGCCTACCCCAGTTGATTCAGCTGTTGGGAAAGTTGTTTGAGAAAGAGTGGCCAGTGAAATGTTGACACGGACATAATAGCTCCTGAAAGTTGTAACACCAGCACACCTGCTTTAGCATATACGTTTTGTGTATGAATGATTTTTATGGCCTTTGCTCTGCTATCTATCTTCACGGGGCTTCTTCTCAACATTCCATCTGGTCTCTGTCTCACTCTGTCTCTGTGCTGATCTGCTATGGGTCAGTAATTTAGGTAAACACTTATATATTTCAAATGTATCATTTTTGGGGGGTGAATCCAAAAGGTTTATAGATACATTTCCAGACAGCTGTGCACCACTAGGCTATGTAATATTTGAACCAACCCTTGAAGAATGTTATACACCCATTTCATCAGCTATTGCCTATCATCACAAAATAGTCAAAAATGTGGATAGACAAGTGATTAGTTTACCCTGCTTTCCCGCTGTTTCGAGACAATAATGAAAACGGCAGGATTGAAAGCGTTCTCTTCGTAGTCACTTCGTTGTAATGTGGAGAGACTCATCAAGTGTTTATCTTTTCTTATGAGCTAGACAATAGGCATACGTGTAATTATGATGTCATTTCAATTCTAGTCAGTGGGTAATGCATTTGATGCAAGCACCTGACAATACTTTGGTTGGTTTGCCAACATTACTAGCCTACATTACTAGCCTTAATCATGTCACACACATTTCCTTAAACTCAGTATCAATGTCAAGTTTTCAAAAAGTTTTAAGGGAGATTATTTTTTATATGTCAAAATCTGTAAAGTTAAATTGTACAGTTTATTGTATGATATTGGTTTTGTTTCCAGAGATATTTGTTTATTACTGCTAAGAGATTTGCACTGTATAGAAATGACGTGAAGTGCTTCACGGTGACTATTGTATATTCTTTTGTGTCCACAGAGGTGAAAATATAAGTCTTCTTGCTTAAAGTGCCATATGACTCTTGATTGTTTCACTCTTCTCTCTTCCTTACATGCTGACAAGGCCGGACACGTTCGAGCGTCGCAAAATACATTTAGAAATCCATGTTATTAAATTATTGCACCCACACTGCTCGCGCGTCAACGAACGTCTGCGTTGCCAAGGGCTAAAATAGAAGTCATTTCTATTTCTGACACAGATCACGCTGAAAGTCCTGCCTCTCCCATCTCCTCGTTGGTTTATAGAAGCAGGTACCCACGTGCCATTTCCCATTGGTTATACCCACGTGGGTGATTGAAAGACAAAATGTTTTGCCGGTTCTCGTGGTAAAAGTGTAGATTCCAATCACCATTATAAGTTCAAAGATGAAAAGGCCTGGAAGGAGGAGAGATGACTAGAAACGATTCGGTTGGCTGTTTTATGTGTGGATTAATTGTCGGAGTAGAAGACCTTGTGCATTTCAGGTAAAATAACAACTCAATGTTTATCCCATGACAAATTAGCTAGCATCAGCAAGCTAGCTAAATAGCAAGCTAACTAGCTATATTGCCATACATGTTTAATGCTTTTCGACCTGTCCCCAAATTAATGTCATTGGTTCAGAGTTTTAGATATTTTAACCTGCATGTTGTGATCGCGTTTCGTGTAGGGGGGGACAAAATAAATGTATGCACGATGGCGCACGCGCGCAGCCGGTTTGGGTTCCGTGTTATGTGGCTGTATGGGCACTGGGCAGCAGGTTATTTCACTACTATAGGGAAATATAACAATCTAAGTATTGCTCTAAAGTGGCAATCAGCAGTTGAGACAATAACAATGCATACTGCTCACCTGTTTTGGGAAAAAGCTGAGGGACGGGGCTGGAGAAATGTAGAGACTCTCAAATTCATAGACTGAGCTATGGACGCAAGGACTGGCCATCCATGATATAAAAAATAATAGTTTTAACCTCATCCCTTTTTGGACTTGTAAATGATGCACCCATTTTGATTCTTGACGAATGTTGCTTATAAATGCCTCGTGACCTTAGTTCCACTGTCAACACCCAAAATACAAGCTTGTTTTACTCCAATGTTTGTGAACAAAGTAAATGTAAAGAAGCACCGTACAGCCTCAAAACATGGTTAAAACTATACATTTGACATCATGGACGATCCTTCCGTGCGTTCATAGCTCTGTCTGTGAATATGAGAGTGGGTACATTTCTCCAGCCCCATTCCTTCAGCTTTTTACAGAAGCAGTGGCGGGGAGTAGGCATTGTTATTGTTTCAACAGGGGATTGACCATTTAAAGTGCCATATGAATCTTGATTGTTTCACTCTTCATTCTGCCTTAAGTGACCATATGGGCACTGGGCAGCAGGCTATTTCAGTACTGTGTCTCTCAAGTCTTTGGACAGCTGTACCAATCCTTTCTACTATCACAAAATTCCCCCACTACGAACGATCAGTTGATCTGAGCTACTGAATGCCGCCTAAATCCCAGAGCAAATGAAGCGTCATGTAAAATGAAAATCTCTTAGTCGGATCGATATACACTTGACCTTGTAAACATCAATGTTTGCTGAAGGCATAAACTGTTTAATGCTGGAAGACTGTTTTTAACGTAAGGAATAAAGAGCCGCATCTCATGGGGATTGCGGCTCAAATGGAGCCAAGAAGGCCCTCGTCAGTTTATTTATCCTCACCCCGTGTGTTTGTTAGAAGTCTTCACACCGAGAGGAGAGGGGCGAAAGGAAAGCTGTGTCCGGATGAATGGAGACTTAAGTAGCCATTACAAATGCACTCTGATTGGACTGCTGTTGCTGTGTGTGGTGTGTGTTAGCTACCGGCCGTTGCTATGTATGTCTAACAAAGTGGAAGTGTTTTTATTTTTTTATTTAACACTTTCGCTTCAACTTTACTATTATTATTTATCATCCTGAACAGAAGTTAAATGGCTGGTTATATACCCAGGTCTACTTGGAGAAGCTTGTAGCCTCACCGACCACCACTAAAGAAACCATTTAATTTGTGTGTCACATTTGTTTTCTCTTTTGGTTTGGCACCACTGAAAAAGAGAGCGGGGACATCATCCTCTCCTTCAACTCTTGTCACAAGAGGGACTTGAGAGCAATGATGGCAGCCATGTTGTTTCTCTCGAGAGGAGGACAAGGGCCCTCCGGCCCAGTGAATGGAGGAGAAGTCGAGTGGCACTACTGTCATGGAAATGTAAAACACACAATGGTGGAGCGGCACAATGTGCAGGCACTTCATTCACTCGCTTTCTCTCTGACAGCATCTCCTCACGGGGGGGCTCGGGGAGAGACAGAGACAGCTACTGCAGATAGAGGCTTCTTGGAAGGACTTGAGAAACTTCTGTCAACGTTGTATCTCTCTTTCTCTATGTGATGCCTCCATGCTCAACGTTAGGTGACGCTCACTTGGCTTTATTTGAAGGTGTGCTTACAAACAGTTTTTTTCTACAGGTTAATAGCTATTATTTGTCAGCTATTAAACATATACATTTTATAAGGCCTGATGTTTATGATGTACATCAGTAAACGTCTTTATGATCAGACATGTATTAGGTACATCATACATGAATCAATGATTAAATATGCTATGTAATCAGGTGAACAAACTATTTGATACTGATCTGTGAACAGTTGTACAGCACATGGCACATGTTTTATGATTGCTGCTTTATAAATGCAGTCTTAGGAAGCGTACACTTGCGATAATAGCTTATGATCAGAACTACAATTACGTGATATGATAGCCTTTTTTTTACGGCTACCACATTTTTAAGCTGCAGAGCAGATGCCGAGGTTCAAAGTCATTTGCCACTGATGCTAACGTAAAAACAATTAGCTGCTCTGTATCACCACTCAACACTTTGATTCACTTAGCATTTTGATTGTTACTGGAGTGCACATTCAAATAGACTGCAGTCCTAAATAGAACCAATGATGTATTGTGCTTCAATTGCTATCGGTTTCCTTCCCACTGAATATAGAAAAGAAAAATACGCAAACTGTGGAAACCCGGCAGCTCTGTCACGGTGATGTGGCGAATGCATTTCTGGGCCTTTGTTAGCCGTCACAAAAGAGGGTACTGCCGCTTTAAGAGAGCAGGCCTGGGTTCCAACCATTAATAATTGTAATGCCTCTTTATTATTGCTGGGGATAATGAAGGAATGAGAGTCATATGGGGCCCCCAAAACCATACTTTCCCCTGAAATGTTTTCAATTAACTTTTGGCACCGGAGGAAAATAAGCGAGTTGTTTTTTTCCCCCCATCATGCTGAAACAGAGGAGAGGCTAGAGCCGGACGGGGGACGGCGCTGCGGGACACAGTACCTCATTAAAGTAGCCTCATCATAACTCAAAGTGCTGTTTTTGCAACCCCCTACTCCTAGTAACCCTGCTACACACACAGACAAACACACACAAACGCTTGATACTCCTGCATACACACACACACACATTGGCATGTACGCATATACACACACACTCGGATGTTTCATACTCACACGCAGAAGCAGACTAATAGTCTTACATTTAGTGGACATTCCAATCTAGACGCAATTTAAGGCGATGAGATGACTTATGGTTGAGATGCTTCTTGGAACAATCATGACTAACATACCCCTGAGCATACTGGCCACATTTCCCCCTGTGAAGTCTTCTAGAACTTTCTCTCAGTTGACATAGCATTTGTAGTTGAGGCAAACATACTGTACATATACAAACGGTACATTTAATCTATGTAAACTGGAGTCAGGAAATAAGTATCAGATAAATAAGGTAGATTGTGTGTGAAAAGGAGCATATTATATGTTTTATAAAGTTGTGATATGAGAATAACATTTGCGGCCCCTGAACTATTTTCCATGTTGTTTTCGTAGCATGTGTAGGCTACTCAATGAACTGCCCACAATGGTCAGTAATTAAATTACTCTCTTTCTCTTTTAAGCCTCTGTGAAACTCTTCCAAAAAGTTTTAAAAATTCCAAGCTGCCACATTGATTCTGTCACGTCAAGTCCTTTCTGAGTTCACCGGCCTTTGAATAAAGGAAAACTGTCTCTAATCCAGTTAGACTTCCTTGTGCCTCATGTGAAGCGAGATGGAGAGAGAAAAAAAGAGTGGGAAAGGTAAGATTGAAGTTTCTCTCAAAGAGAAGGTTGATTTCCTAGTCGTATGTATAAACAGTCATATGTATAAACAGTCAGCCTATCTTAGAAACCATGCTGATTTGAAATTGAACTTAAAAGTATAAAGCAAGTGTGTAAGGTCTTCTAAATATACTGTACAAACATGCTATATTATATTTGTTTAAATGCAAGATCTTGGGTAACTTTTCCTCAGTGGTGTAAAAATACTTTAAAGTACTACTTAAGTCTGTTTTTTTTTGTATCTGTACTTTACTATTTATATTTTTGATTACTTTTACTTCACTACAGTCCTAAATAAAATAAAAAATATTTTTGAGCCATACATTTTCCCAAACACCCAAAAGGACAGGAAAATGGTCCAATTCACACACCAAGAGAACATCCCTGGTCATCCCAATTGCCTCTGATCTGATGGATTCAGGCAATACAAATGCTTCATTTGTAAATTATGTCTCAGTGTTGGAACGTGCCCTTGCCTATCCGTAAATAAAAAGAAAATGGTGCTGTCTTGTTTGCTTAATATAATGAATTTTAAATGATTCATACTTTTACTTTTGATACTTAAGTATATTTTAGCAATTACATTTACTTTTGATACTTAAGTATATGTAAACCAAATACTTTTAGACTTTGAATCAAGTAGTATTTTACAGGGTGTTTCACTTTTACTTGAGAAATGTTCTGTTAAGGTATCTTTACATTTACTCAAGTATAACAATTGAGTACTTTTTCTACCACTGCTTTTCCTCTTTCATTGACACATATTTGCTTGTCATGACTGTATTAAACCACACCACGTCTTGTGGATGGGGTGTCTGCCAGTAGTCTTGACTACTTAAACCTCTCAGGACTGACCAGAGAATAAACAAACTCACCCACAGACAAACTGAGTACGTAAACCCCACCGCAGCGGCCAACTGAGGTCTGTGGAGGCTATAGGGGGGTTAGGGGGGGCACTGCCTGGTTCACCCTGAGCTTTAGGAGAGGTGAAGGGAGGGGGGGGTTACAGTGGGGGATGGGCTGATTTATGGTTAAGTGTATGGGGGAAGGGTATGGAGTTTGAGGAGTGACGGACTGGGGTCTGTAGAGGGAGTGTGGGGGGGGTCGGAGGTTGAATGTTGTTGAGTTCAGACCTCTGAATGATGATGCTGACACACAGGCTATGTCCCAAATGGCGCCCTATTGCCTATGTACTGCACTACTTTCACTACATAGGGAATAGGAGAGGGCTCTGGTCAAAAGTAGTGCACTAGATAGGGAATAGGGTGCCATTTTGGACACGAATAAAGAAGGGGGATGTTCACCCCGGCCAATCAGGTAACTTCTCCTAACCCAGGGATCTCTGGAACTCTGGATGTTGGCGCTCAGCGGGGCTCCCTGATTGATTCCTCATTCCTGCCTCTCCCTCCTGCGTACTGGGCCAGAGAAGACGAATAGAGGTACGCAATAGTTTTGAAAGGACCAAGGGGGTGGGGAGTGAAGCGTAGGTTTTGAGTTTGGGCTGGGGGTAGAGTAAGAGGAGGAGGAAGGAAGGAACACAAAACGTTGCTGACACAGGGCATAACTTCATTTCCACGGTGCTGGGACAGCTGTGCGCAGTAATCTGCAATGGCGGCACTCTAAAACATCAATGGCTTCACTGACCCCAGGGGGGGGGGGACTCCAACTGTGTCCAGCCGTTTAGAGG
Organism: Oncorhynchus gorbuscha; assembly: GCF_021184085.1. Lineage (NCBI taxonomy): Eukaryota > Metazoa > Chordata > Actinopteri > Salmoniformes > Salmonidae > Oncorhynchus > Oncorhynchus gorbuscha. The sequence continues at coordinate 39,822,680 of NC_060183.1, read as the reverse complement.
AGAGGACCAGGGAGTTGAGCCCCTTTCACACCATTCAGGGGCTTGTCTTAAAGAAATATACCCCCCTTTACACCTCTCTAAGAGAAGGTTTGATAGTATGGGGGTCTATGTGTTTAGGTCCAAGGAGACAACAATGGGTCATTTTTAAAGCAAACTTAGAATTCATGCCTTAGTTCTATAGCTGTTTGATCAATGAGCTGGGAAACAATCAGACACATCCCTATATGGGCGGCAGGTAGCCTAGTGGTTAGAGTGTTGGACTAGTAACCGAAAGGTTGCAAGATCGAATCCCTGTGCTGAGGAGGTAGAAATATATCCTTCTTCCCCTGAACAAGGCAGTTAACCCCCAGTTCCTAGGCAGTCTTTGAAAATAAGAATTTGTTCTTAACTGACTTGCCTAATTAAATACAGCTCAAATACGCAAGAGTTTTGATCTTGGGGAAAACATTTTTGGGTAAGTTAGATGACCGTTATTTATTTTACTTTTAGCTATTGTCACCATCCTGTAAGTTGCAAATTGGTGTTTAAAAAATGTACAAACATGAAAATAATCTATTCTAACGTGGAACATGACTTTACACAGCCTATAAGAAACCACATCATTTCCCTCAAGCAGATACATAGGGCACCTAAATAGGATTTGAGTGCATGGTCATTCTTGTGAAATAACTATTATTATCCATTTCATTTTGAAGTAAATCGTTGAGATACAGATGTCATGTCGTTTGACCTGTTTTCACATTGCTGTTGCTATACATGTTTTAGTTTTGTGTGTCGTTATTGAATCAAGACAGTTTTGCAGTGAAGGTTTTTAACTTCTCCTTCCCTTCAAACTCATGTCATCACTAAACCAACCTCAAACTTTCAGATTGCCAATTATAACACAACCAACATGTTTTGGCATAAAAACAGAATAGAAAAACAACTCCCAAAACTATACTCTTCCTTCAAATAATGTTTCAAAGTCGTTTTCCCCTTTTGCGTGCTCAACGATTAACCAATATTTTAAAAAAAACATGAGTAAACAGAGAACTGGGAGAGTCTATCGATGGCGAGAGGTTCATTATTTTCTGCTAACCATTTTGTTGTAGAGAGCGGCGAGAACAAAACATTTTAACCTAAGATAATGGCTCGAGGCTGGGGTGCTGTCGGCAGTGAATAGGGTCTCTCTAAGCTGAATGGGGGCTCAAAGCTTTACTCTATTATCCTGACATCCTGAGGGCCAGGGGCCACCCCCCCTAGCTGCTGTCGACTAGGTATTCATCCATCACACATTCCTCCCTCTCTCTCCCTCCTCTATGCTCTGTGTCTTTCTTTTTTTGCGATAAAGGGAGGGAGGATCGATGGTGTTATTTTTGAAAAACAAACTGTAGGTCAGACCCTTGAGAGGGGAAGCGAGAGAGAGAGAGAGAGAGAGAGAGAGAGAGAGAGAGAGAGAGAGAGAGAGAGAGAGAGAGAGAGAGAGAGAGAGAGAGAGAGAGAGAGAGAGAGAGAGAGAGAGAGAGAGAGAGAGAGGAAGGGAGAGCCACTGGATATGAGAGATAGATGGCATGGAATTACAAGAGGAAAGAACAATAGAGTTTGAGTGAAGAGAGAGAGAGAACAAGGTTGATGACTGATGCCAAAAGTGTATGTGGCTTTTAAGGAGAGAGAGAGAGTCTATTGAAACAAGATAAGCAACTCAGTCTTATCACCCTCATATTCTGTCTCATGCATACCTAACCATTACAGCAATGGAGAAGTGATCACATTGCAAAGCTCGCCTACAAAATCTCATGCCAGTGTTTTAAATGTGTTATAAACACACACTTTTAAGGTATGCTGCTGGACTGCAGTTCATTTGAGGTATTACTGTGCAACTGTGGCAGCCAGCACTCGCATTGCTTTTGTAAGCAGAATGACACTTCGACACCCCCACATTTTCTCACTTTCTCTCTCTCTGTCTCATTCTGTGTGTCTCTCTCTCTCTCTCTCGCTCTCTCTCTCTCGCTCCCTTCTCTATCCTCCCCTTCTCTCCGCTCTCCACCACTCCACCACTGTTTGTTTAACAAGCTTGGCTCAGGCGCAAGGATCTCCAGTCATGCCTGCAGTGTTGACGGTAAATGACTCAATTTAAATCCGAGAGCAAACAGGCAAATCCAAGCCAGCTGAGCTAGGCAAATATCACAGTTCATCTCAAGTCCCTTCTACCCATTGTGAGAGCAGGATCGAGGAACATTAGCCCAGTGCTAATAGCTTTGTTCACAGCTCTCTGATGGAAGCATATACACAAAGTCACAAAATGGGGCAGGACATTTGTGGTTGTTAGCAGAGGCTTTAACAAAGGCAAAATGGCCTTGACAGTGAAGTGCTATGTAGTAACAGGATTATTACCCTGTGGTTGTGAAAGGAACGTGTCTGTGCGTGCGTGTGTGTGTGTACCATATGTGTGTGTGTAGGCCATACGCAGCATAAGTCTGTGTATCAGTACTGTCATGAATACAGGGTAAAAACAATGGCGAGATGCTATCGTTCTGCCACCTCAACATCCACTGTCACTTTCAATCCTTTTGGTTGTGAAACCCCAGATAAATCGTTATTCAGGCTATATCCAGCAGGACACAGAGACCAGCGGGAGAGGACCAGAGAGGATCAGGAAAATATTTTTGACCTGGCCTGTCTGGTTCTAGTTTGTTCAATCTAGGAGCACTGCTGTTACCAGTTCAGACTTGTGCCAAACGATAAACATGCCTATGTGAGAGGTAATGCCCAAATATGTTCGTATCGAAAGAAAGCTCTCTTTGTATGCATACTTAATGTTAGCCAAAGATTACTACATACTGCAACCGTCATTTATGAGTTCTTGATATCGTTCTATTCTATCTTCTTTACCCCCTGTCCATGTTAAGATAAACCATCTTGGAATCTCAAGCACCTTCATTCATCAGTCTCCATGTCCTGTCCAGATCTCAATTCTCGTCCCCCCCCCCCCGCCACCCCGCCCCCCGCCTCTCTCTCTCTCTCTCTCTCTCTCTCTCTCTCTCTCTCTCTCTCTCTCTCTCTCTCTCTCTCTCTCGCTATCTCTCTCTGAAGCTTCAGCTCCATCTGTTTCTCATTTCCACTGGCGTAGCTGCTTGGAATGTGGCCATGTTTTTAAAGATGAGTTATTACACCATTAATACATACTTTACCCAACACTATTTGAAGTTGGCCAAAGTGGAAAGACACACAGCAGTACAGAACTGTGTTTTAGATAAGGGAACGAGACTGTTTCGGATTACTTTTAATGGTTTCATGCATATTTGGAAAGGAGGATACATGAAAGATTCCTCAGGTTTTGGAAAATTAGTTTGAAATGTTAGTTATCTTTTTCTGTTTGTGATACCAAGGGGCTGAGAAGATTTAATGGCATATTTTTGTTCTCTCTAAATGTACTGTGTACGGCCCTCCAGTGCCGTTAGTTACACTTCCTTAGTAGAAAAAAAGAGCATAACTTCTTTATGGAGACTCTAACAATGTATTCAACTGCTTATATATATATATATTTAAAGATGAGACTATTATGGTTCTAGATACAGTTTTGTTTCCTGAAGTTTGGATCATAATATTATGAGTGCCAAACCATAATGATAGGTTTTGGTTTATTAATTTGAATGGGATAAAACACATTAGCCTTTCAAAAGATGTTATATGGCTGTCTCCGTCTCCGTTTTCCTAAATTCCCAAGATTATGAGGTTCTGAAAGATATTCATTATGATCAGTAACATACTGTACCTAAGGTCTCGAAGGACCGTATGAATTATATTAACCACTGTTAGCCACAAGACGGCCTCATTTGTCTTGTTAGATGATCAGTCAAACTGGGCTACTCCAGTTCACAGTCCACCAGTGAACACGTTGTTGAGATTACGAGGAAAGTATCGTGCGTAATGTCATTGGATCATGTTTTGATGCACTTAAGAGGTCCAACTTTATTGGAAAAATGTTTCTTTGTAGAACACAACTAGGCCTACTTCATGGGAGTCGATACAATTTTAAATAGGCATTTTTGTGTGCGCGTGTGGCGTGAGTGCGTGTGCATGCGTGCCAACAAGTGTGTCAAATATGTATTTGAACTCCTTTCTGACTTTGTGGACATAAATACGCTTGTCAGTTTGTTGTGCTGCGTCATCAAAACGTGTGTTCAGCAGTAGTCTTCACTGACTGTGTTTCCCCTGCAGGTGGCGCCAGTTGAAGCCCTGTGTGTTGCAGCTGCAGATCCTAGTACGTTTTCCTTCACTGCTGCCCAACACGACCAGATCACCCCCTGAGGAACACTCCACTGGGGTTTTAGTATCCTTATCTGAAGAAGAAAACAATGTTTAAAGTGCATGTGTGTGTAGGAGTGTTAATGGGGCTGCTGGTAGCCTAGTGGTTAGAGCGGTGGGCCAATAACCGAAAGGTTGCTGGATTGAATCCCGAGCTGACAAGGTAAAACAAAAAATGTCATTCTGCCCCTGAGCAAGGCAGTTAACCCACTGTTCCTTGTGTGCTGTGGATGTTGATTACGGCAGCCCCCCACACCTCTTTGATTCAGAGGGGTTGGGTTAATTGCCGAAGACACATTTCAGTTGAATGCATTCAGTTGTATAACTGTGGCTGTGCCTGGCTTGCATTTGTGCACTTCCCATCCAGCAGGGCCAGAGTGCCCAGAGTGTCAGGGTTTAAGGGGTCTACGCAAACAGAACCAAAGGAGGTCTGTACATTTGTGCGGCTGAATTTCTGGAACGCGACACAAACTGATCTCCTTCGGCTCCGTTTGCGTAGAGCTCTTTACACTTGCACATACTGTACTCAGCCTCGTACTCCCGAGTGGCTCTCTGCACGTTAAGCCTCCTGGTGTTGGCATTGGGAATGCTCAGTGGGATCAGGGTCTGGATGGGATCAGGGTCTGGATGGGCTCCGGCTGACAGTTGAGACAGACAGGAAGAGAGCAAACTGACTTACTGTAACATTCAGTTTGTTTCGGTTCAGTTCTATTCCATTCGACTTTCTGCCTCTGACTGTAGTCATCACCGTGTCCACCAGCACCTTGCCAAACTCATCTGAGGAGACAGAGCCATTGGAGCTGGGAAGGAGGGTGGGTGTTGAGTGTGTGCATGTTTTACTATACTTGTGAGTAACAGAAGTCCTTACAAGAAGAGTAAACCAACAGATATTCAGACAAGTGAGGACATTTTGTCGGCCTTAAAAAGGCTCTTTCTGACTTAGGTTTAGCGTTAGAATTAGCTTTCAAATTATGGTTAGGTTTAGGGTCCAGAGTTATCATTAGGATTAGGGTTAAGGTTAGGGAAAATAGTTTTTTTTTAACGGGAATCAATTGTTGGTCCCCAAAAATCCTCACAAGTATAGTAACACATAGTTGTGTGGGTGTGGTCAGGATCAACATTGTAGTTGCCCATTAAATCTATTAGTGGCCTCTGGATGACCCCCTCTGAGGTTAAATGTCACCATAACTCAAGACTTAGCACCCTGAGAGACCTTCTCCTGAGGCTGGTGGCTGTAACTCAGCTAAAGACCCGTCCAAATGATCGAATAATCTATGGTTCACTCTGACCCAGCTCTGACTGTTGTTATGGTAAGGGCCTGGAACTGAGGGAACGAACAGATAAGGAATGAGCATATAACAAGACGTTTGTCCTTCACTCTGGAGTAGATTGATGCAAGCCTCTGAGGATCGTGTCTGTCTCCAGTTGCACCTGTTTGTCTATTAAACCTTTTAAAGTATAGAATTAGTCTGCTTTATCCTTGTATCCAGCATTTCCACACTTTGGGCAAATTCACAATTCCTGACTGTGTGAGTGTATTTAAATATTTATGCAAGTGGGCACACCACAGTGTGTGGTGCCAGGACACCAACTTCATCAAAATTAGCAAGACAAAGGCGGTGATCGTGGACTACAGGCAACAAGACGGCCAAGCACACCCCCAGGTCAAGAGCTTCAAGATCCTCGGTGTCCACATCACTAAGGAATTATCATGGTCCACACACACCAACACAGTCGTGAAGAAGGCACGACAATGCCTCTTCCCGCTAAGGAGGCTGAAAGGATTTGACATGGGCCCTCAGATCCTCCAAAATGTCTATAGTTGCACAGTGGAGAGCATCTGGACTAGCTGCATCACTGCTTGGTATGGCAACTGCTCAGCATCTAAGGCGGTACAAACGGTAATGAGTACGGCCCAGTAAACCACCGGGGCCAGGCTCCCTGTCATCCAGGACCTCTATACCAGTTGGTGTCAGAGGAAGGCCCTGAAAATTAACAAAGACCCCAGCCAGCCAAGTCATAGACTGTTCTCTCTGCTACCGCACGGCAAGCGGTATCGATGTACCAAGTCTGGAACCAACAGGACCCTGAGCAGCTTGTACCCCCAAGCCATAAGACTGCTAATAGTTAAATAGCTACCCGGACTATCTGCATTGACTCGTTAGACACATGCGCTGCTGCTACTGTTTAATCTATCCCCGTTGCCTAGTCACTTTATCCCTGCCTATATGTGCATATCTACCTCGATTACCTCTTACCCCTGCACATCGACTCGGTAGTGGTACCCCGTGTATATAGCCATGTTATCATTACTCGTTGTGTATTAATTTCTCATTATTAGTTTTCTATTATCTCTGCATTGTTGGGAGGGGCCCGCAAGTAAGCATTTCACTGTTAGTCTACACCTGTTGTTTCTGAAGCATGTGAGAAATAACATTTGATGTGAAGTGTTAAAGTGAGACATGGCCATGGGTGTGTAACGTGGGGGAAAATACACATCAAATACTATTTCTTTAGCCATACTGCACCTTATATATATATATATATACATACATACATACATACATATATACATACATATATACATACATACATACATATATACATACATATATACATACATACATACATACACGTGAGGTGAGGTCCTCTGGACTAAGCTGCACAGAACAGGTTATTTACATAAAGGAGTGGAGCATGGGAATCGGACAACAATATCAGGGTGCAAAAACTATTTATTTTCATTTTCTGTGTCACAAGACAGGCACAAATCGCCATAGGCCTAAATTATTTCCATACGTTATCTTCAGCTCCAGGAACGCTTCAACAGATGGCAATGGCAAGACTTATTATTATTATTCAACAGATGGCAATATCAGATCTCAGGAACAAATATCACTAGGTTTATACTTTTCATTCACATACTCAAACAGACAATAAGAATGTGTAGTAACACTCACGGAGAGTGTGCCAAGGGAGGCATGCCCTTGGCATATATAATGGTAAATATAGACAGTATGGACAGTGTATGAATAGAAAAGGTGTGTACAGCAGTAGTTATATAGGATGAGCCTTGACTAGAATACAGTATATACATGTAAAGTGGGTAAAACAGTAACAGTGACTAACGTTCAGGGCAGGGTACTGGGGAGAGTTTGGCTAGTAGCGACTGTTTAAAAGTCTCATAGCCTGGAGATAGAAGCTGCTTATCAGTTTCTCGGTCCCAGCTTTGATGCACCTGTACTGTCTCCGCCTTCTAGATGGTAGCGGAGGTGAAGAGGCTGTGGCCCGGGTGGCTGAGGTCTTTGATGATGTTCTTGGCCTTTCTGTGACACCGGGTGCGGTAGATGTCCTAGAGGGCAGACAGTGTGCCCCCAAGTGATGCATTGGGCTGACCGCACCACCCTCTGGAGAGCCCTGTGGTTGTGGGCAGTCCAGTTGCCATACCAGGTGGTGATTTTGGCTCCCGAGTGGCACAGTGGCATCTCAGTGCTAGAGGCGTCACTACAGACCCTGGTTCGATCCCGGGCTGTATCACAACCGGGAGTGATCAAGAGTCCATAGGGTGGCGCACAATTGGCCCAACGTCGTCCAGGTTAGGGGAGGGTTTGGCCGGGATAGGCCGTCATTGTAAATAATAATTTATTCTTAACTGACTTGCCTATTTAGATAAAGGTTAAATAAAGCAATTATAATAACACAACAGCCCGACAGAATACTCTCAATGGAGCACGCCGAATATACTCAGCCTGCTGAGGTTGAAGAGGCGCTCTTGCTCCTTCTTCACCATGCTGTCGGTGTGGAGGGAACGTCGTAGGTCCTCAGTGATGTGCACGCTGAGCAACTTGAAGATTTTGACCCTATCCACTGTGGCCCCGTCGATGTGGATGGGGGCGGGCTCTCTCTGCTGTCTCCTGTAACCTACGATCATCTCCTTCATTTAGTTCATGTTGAGGGAGAGGTTATTTTCCTGGCACCACTCCGCCAGGGTTCTCACCTCCTCCCTGTAGGCCGTCTCGGCGTTGTTGGTAATCAGGCCAACCACTGCTGTGCATCAGCAAACTTGATGATTGAGTTGGACATGAGTGTGGCCAAGTAGTCATGGGTGAACAGGGAGTACAAGAGGAGGCTGAGCACGCACCCGTGGGGCTTTTTGTTGAGGATCAGCGTGGCGGGGGTGTTGTTACCCACCTTTACCACCTGGGGTCGGCCAGTCAGGAAATCGAGGACCCAGTTGTACAGGGTTGGGTTCAGACCCAGGGCCCTGAGCTTAATGATGAGCTTGGGTAAGGTGGAGGTGATATGATCCTTAACTAGCACCTTAAAGCACTTAGTTCAGTTACCTTAGCTTTCTTGGGTATAGAAACAATGGTGAACATCTTGAAAAAAGTGGGGACAACAGTTGGATATAGAGAGATTGTCCATGAACGCTCCAGCCAGCTGGACTGCACATGCTCTGAGGATGCGCCTTGGGATCTCGTCTGGCCTGCAGCCTTGAGAGCATAAATGATTCACCCACGACAGCCATGGAGAACGAGACCACACGCAATGTTTTTTCCTTGAAGTGGGCGAAGAAGGTGTTTAGCTTGTCTAGGAGCCAGGCGAGGGAGTCGGCTACATGGCTGGCTTTCACTTTATAATCTGTGATTGTGTGGAGTCCCTGCCACATACGTCTCCTGTCTGGGACGTTGAAATGCACCTCCATTTTGTCCACTGTACTGTTGTTTTGCCTATTTGATTGCCTTACGAAGGTCATAGCTGGTCTGCGTGTACACGTCCATGTTCCCAGTTACCTTGCCATGGTTAAATGCGGTGGTTCGCCCTTTCAGTGTTGCGTTTGTATTTTGATTGATTGAAAAACCCAACCCAGAGTGTAATCAGTGGACTCATGGTAAAGAGAGTTACTGGACTATCCCCTATTTTGCGTTTTATTGCGGATTAAGAATATATTCTTGAAATACAATGTATCTACAGTATCTTCCATTTACACATTATTACAATTATCTACATATAACATATGAAATTACAATAGAGGAAATGGTATGCTGCCCCCCCCCCTGACCATTGGAGTTTATGAGTTAAGTAGTTCCTTTATTTGTACATTCTGGTTACACTGTGGTGTTATTCACTAAATATCCATCCAATTGGCGACATATTTTCATGTGAATATTCGAAAATCCGTATAAAAATAATTTGCGCACTTTCCCACGAGTGTTGTTTCCATCAAATTGACAGTAAAGTTCCGAGGTAAAGACAGTTTCAGGTTTTCCTTATGTCCACCAACAGCAGTTAGGGACCGTCAACATAGTTACAAATCAAATTTAATTTCAATAGCTCTTTAACCATTACTCCAAACACTTTCAAAACTGGATGTAGCTAACCCGATGGCATAGACACACACTGCACACCTTTTAGTTTGTCCATTTTCATCTCACATGGTTTAAAATTTATTTTTCAATATAGAATTTCAATAGCTCCTTGGTCATGTGACCTGGTGACTTCAAACAAGGTTCAGAATGTCAACTAAGTGGCTCTACACATTGCGGACCCTTTAGTTTGTCCATTTTCATCTCACATGGTTTTACATGGATTTTTCAACTTTTTTTTGCGTGTAAAATTTCAATAGCTCCTTGGTCATGTGACCTAATGTCTGCTGACAACCCTTCTATATTGCACAATCTTGTTTGTACTGTAAAATCACGCGGTGTAACGTATATTTTTCATAGTTTCAAATTTGCAATAGCTCCTTGGTCATGTCAAATACACACCTAAGAAGCATGCAGTGGATATACACCCATATTGCATAACCTCTAGTCATGTATCTTCTATATTGTTGTACATTAATATTAGTTTTACAATTAGGGGGGTTCAGTCTAGTGTTGTGTTTACCCTTTTCTTTAATATTTATCTACAATAATTGGTAGTTCTAAGTACCTATTTTCACTGTTTTTTATTTTTCCACAGTATTTAACAGTGAGAGAGACAGATAATATCTCCTTTCGTCGTTAATATCAACCATAAAGGAAAATGTATCCCTGTCCCAGAGATTTGGTGACATAGGTTTCCATAGCCGCCGTCTTCTCCTGTGACAGAGGATACACGTGACTCCTGGGAAGTGCTGCGTCTACCAGGAGATTTATCATACAATCTCCCCCATCGATGGGGTGGTAAATCGGCATATTCAGAGGGGATGTGCATGGTGGAGACCTGGACTCTCCACCGTAGTTGCACCTATGGAAACACCTATACATCTCCCTGAACATTGACGTGACCATCCCTTGAGAGCCTTCTGTTGCCACAAAATAGTGGGGTCATGATAAGCCAACCAGGGAAGCCCCAACACCACAGGAAATGGAGGACAATCGATCAGAAAGACACCAATTCTCTCCTTATGGCCCCTCTGCATTATCATACATAATGGAGCTGTGACCTCCCTAATCAGGCCCGACCCTAAAGGACAACTATCTAAGGAATGTACAGTGAAGGGCATATCAACAGGAACAATAGGGATCCCTAATCTAAGAGCAAATGACCGGTCAATAAAATTCCCAGCTGCGCCTGAATCTACTAGCGCCTTATGCTGGGAAATCTCAGGAAATTCTATAGATATACACATGTGAGCAACAGGAAGCTCTGGGTGAGTTGGGTGCATACTCACCTGGGATGATCCACCAGTGCTCTGCCTGCTGCCTCGACTTCCTGGGGAACCTCTCCAGCACCGACCAGCAGTGTGTCCTCTGCGGTCACAGGTAGTGCAAGAAACAGCCCCCTCCTCCGGTCATCCTTAGAGCAGCACCTCCGAGCTCCATAGGTGTAGGATCGGAGGTGCTGGGGGATGGAATGGACGCACCCCGGTCCAGACGTCCGCGGGTGGCCAACAGGTTATCCAGCCGGATGGATAAATCCACCAGCTGGTCGAGGGTAAGGGTGGTGTCCCTGCAGGCCAGCTCCCGACGAACGTCCTCAAGTAGACTACATCGGTAATGGTCTTTCAGGGCCCTCTCATTCCATCCCGCGCTGGCAGCCAGGGTCCTGAAGTCCAGTGCGAATTCCTGTGTGCTCCTCATCCCCTGTCTGAGATGGAACAAGCGTTCCCCCGCTGCTCTCCCCTCAGGTGGATGATCGAAGACCGCTCGGAAGCGGCGGGTGAAATCCTCATGGTGGACCAACGCTGAGTCTATGCCCACTCAAGTGCTTTCCCTGACAGACAGGAGATGAGGGTGGACACGCTCTCGTATCCCGAGGGAGTCGGGTGGACGGTCGCCATGGTAGAGCTCCAACTGGAACAGGAACCCCTGGCACCCGGCAGCCGTCCCATCATATGCGCTCGGGAGCGAGAGCCGAATCCCACTGGGTCCAGATGACGGAGGGGTGGACAGCGGTGTGGGTTGTGGTGTTGGTTGGAGTGAAGTTGATGGGGTTGTGGGGAAAACCCCCTTTATCCCCATTGCTCCATGGGTGAGCAGCATGCGATCCATGGCTGGGCCAAGATGTTGGAGCATCGTCGCGTGCTGCTGGACACGTTCCTCTACTGGTACCGGAGGACTGGGTGCACCTGCTGACTCCATTAAAATGGTGCTTGATTCTGTCATGTGTTAGCTGTGCAGAGGTGAGAACGGAGTCAGGCGCAGGACACAGAACTGAGTAAAATAACGTACTTTTACTCAGGAAAAATAATCTGCAAAAATAAATCCACGCAGAGATCACAAACCCTAACACAACAGACTAACACAGAACCGGGAACAATCAAGCACAAAACATAATGAGAACCAGAGGGTTAAATAGGGAAATAATAATAATGTAATGGCAACCAGGTGTGTACAATCAAGACATGACAAATGGAAAAAGAAACGTGGATCGGTAGCAGCTAGAAAGCCGGTGACGGAAGTTGTGACATCAACAGACACTTAACTTCAATTAAGTATGAAACATTTCACATTGTTAACTTTCTCTTGATCCCTGGTTGATGTACCTTTCAGAGCCTCTTCAGTGTGGATGGGGAATAGCATACATTTTCAACAACAAAGACAGCACTTCCAGTTCATTACTCTGTTGAACTCCTTTGTCTTCATTTCTAGGCACAGCACATGGAACCACCGTTGGCATGCAAAACATTCAATCTAAAACAAAATGTAGCACGTTATAAATTATATCAAATATCAATGCAGTAATGACGAATTAGCCATCCATTGTGTTATATCATACATTGTCTTACATGCCGTCACTGTTGTCAAAAGATTATAAACATGATAAATAAAGTTACTAACCCAGTCAGTCTTTGGGCCACATCCAGGTTCTTTATCAGTGGCACACATGAAGCAGTTGTTGGCTTGTTGAAATCTGAAATCATAGGCATGAACTGAACATATGGCTGTCCCACACAGCTACATAAAAATAAAGAATTGACATTTACTTTGAATGAAATGTCATTACATACCAGACATTTTTAGTATATCCTCAGACATTTCTTTTCGCAGTTATCTCCATGTGTTTTTGAAGGTTCCATATCAGTTTGGGAGGGGATGTTGGGGAAGTTCTGTGCAACTTCCTTGGCCATCTACACCAAAAAATTAAATGGCATTTTTGACGTAATTGTCACATAACAGCTAACCATTCATTATTGAGAATATAACTGTCAAAGCTGCATTACAAAGACCCCACAGATGTCCTGCTATATGGTGGGAGTTATTTCCCCTCCTGTCCACCCACTCATCTTTTCCATGGCAGGATCTTCTCATTTTGAAGTATTTACTTTTTTATGTAAAAATAAATGTAATTATGATTAGTTATAGGCAAATGGGTACACAAGCCAAATTTGTATGCTGTTTTCCTTATCACTATAATCTAGTAGTAATTTATTAGTAGAGGTCATTTCATTCCACACAGGCTAAATTATAGCCACTGAACCATTTACAGGACAATAATAAAAGTAGCATATAGGATCCAACCTTATCACTGAGTGAATAAATGTAGAGCGTTTGTAGACTTGAAGAAAAAAATATTAAGTGATAGTTTGTCCAATTGTGCTTAAAGAAAATCATATCACAAAGATCACAGATGACAGTTTCCACCAGATCTATGACAATAGGGAATTAATTGTAAGCACCAAAGTGTGTTTGTCAAAATAATATCCGAAAATGACAGTTGCTGAACATAATACTTCTATTTGCAATAGCAATTTATGATATATGCATATATATTCCATATACCAAAACTACAATTAGGATGGACATATTCCCACATACAGTATTTTTATTTATTTAACCTTTAATCAACCAGGTAAAATAATTACAATTTCGCAAATAAACACTGGAGAGATAGATGTGCAAAAGATGAATGTGCAAGTAGAGATACTGCAGTGCAAAGGAGCAAAAACTAAAAAACATATATAAATAACAATATGGGGATGAGGTAGTTGGATGGGCTGTTTACAGATGGGCTATGTACAGGTGCAATGGTCTGTAAGCTGCTCTGATAGCTGATGCTTAAAGATAGAAGCGCTGAGTCATTACTTCCTCATGTTTCCTCCAACTACAGTTTATTATACACCATTTAGAAGCTCTGACTCACAACGTCTTAAAGATAGTGAGGGAGATATGAGTCTCCAGCTTCAGTGATTTTTGCAATTTGTTCCAGTCATTGGCAACAGAGAACTGGAAGGAAAGGCAGCCAAAGGAGGAATTGACTTTGGCGATGACCAGTGAAATATACCTGCTGGAGCGCGTGCTATGTGTGGGTGCTGCTATGGTGACCAGTGAGCTGAGATAAGGTGGGGCTTTACCTAGCAAAGACTTATGAAGTGAGGGCCAGGCATCAACAGCATGCAGGTCGCAGTGGTGGATAGTATATGGGGCTTTGGTGACAAAACAGATGGCACTGTGATAGGCTGCATCCAATTTGCTGAGTAGAGTGTTGGAGGCTATTTTGTAAAGGACATCACCGAAGTCAAGGATCGGTAGGATAGTCAGTTTTACGAGGGTATGTTTGGCAGCATGAGTGAAGGATGCTTTGTTGCGAAATAGGAAGCCGATTCTAGATTTAATTTTGGATTGGAAATGCTCAATATGAGTCTGGAAGGAGATTTTACAGTCTAACCAGACACCTAGGTATTTGTAGTTGTCCACAAATTCTAAGTCAGAACCGTCCAGAGTAGTGATGCTAGGCGGGTGGGCAGATGCGGGCAGCGATCGGTTGAAGAGCTTGCATTTAGTTTTACTTGCATTTAAGAGCAGTTGGAGGCCACGGAATGAGAGTTGTATGGCACTGAATCTCATCTGGAGGTTAGTTAACACAGTGCCCAAAGAAAGGCCAGAAGTATACAAAATGGTGTCGTCTGCGTAGAGGTGGATCAGAGAATCACCAGCTGCAAGAGCGACATCATTGATGTATACAGAGAAAACAGTCGGCCTGAGAATTGAACCCTGTGGCACACCTATAGAGACTGGCAGAGGTCCGGACAACAGGCCCTCCCATTTGACACACTGAACTCTATCTGAGAAGTAGTTGGTGAACCAGGTGAGGCAGTAACTTGAGAAATCAAGGCTGTCGAGTCTGCCGATAAGAATGCGGTGATTGACAGAGTTGAAAGCCTTGGTCAGGTCGATGGATACGGCTGCACAGTATTGTCTTTTGTCGATGGAGATTATGATATCGTTTAGGACCGTGAGCGTGGCTGAGGTGCACCCATAACCAGCTCGGAAACCAGATTGCATAGTGGAGAAGGTACGGTGGGAATCGAAATGGTGATCTGTTTGTTAACTTGGCTTTCGAAGACCTTAGAAAGGCAGGGTAGGATAGATATAGGTCTGAAACTGTTTGGGTCTACAGTGTCTTCCCCTTTGAAGAGGGGGAAGACCGCGGCAGCTTTCCAATCTTTGGGGATCTCAGATGATAAGAAAGAGAGGTTGAACAGGCTAGTAATAGATGTTGCAATAATTGCGGCGGATAATTTTAGAAAGAGAGGGTCCAGATTGTCTAACCCAGGTGATTTGTAGGGGTCCAGATTTTGCAGCTCTTTCAGAACATCAGCTATCTGAATTTGGGTGAAGGAGAAATGGGGGAGGCTTGGGCAAGTTGCTGTGGAGGGTGCAGAGCTGTTGACCGGGTAGGGGTAGCCAGGTGGAAATCAAGGCCAGCCGTAGAAAAATGCTTATTGAAATTCTCGATAATCGTATATTTAGCGGTGGTGACAGTGTTCCCTAGCCTCAGTGCAGTGGGCAGCTGGGAGGAGGTGCTCTTATTCTCCATGGACTGGAGTTTCTTCTACAGAATGCATATTTCTGTTTGAAAAAGCTAGCCTTTGCTTTCCTAACTGCCTGTGTATATTGGTTCCTAACTTCCCTGAAAAGTTTCATAGCGCGGGGCTATTCGATGCTAATGCAGTACGCTACAGGATGTTTTTTGTGCTGGTCAAGGGCAGTCAGGTCTGGAGTGAACCAAGGGCTATATCTGTTCCTGGTTCTACATTTTTTGAATAGGGCATGCTTATTTAAGATGACGAGGAAAGCACTTTTAAAGAATAACCCGGCATCCTCTACTGACGGGATGAGGTCAATATCTTTCCAGGATACCCTGGCCAGGTCGATTAGAAAGGCCTGCTCGCTGAAGTGTTTTAGGGAGAGTTTGACAGGGATGACGGTCGTTTGACCGCGGACCCATTGCGGACGCAGGCAATGAGGCAGTGATCGCTGAGATCCTGGTTGAAGACAGCAGAGTTGTATTTAGATGACAGGTTGGTCAGGATGATATCTATGAGGGTGGCCGAGTTTACGGATTTGGGGTTGTACCTGGTAGGTTCCATGATAATTTGGGTGAGATTGAGGGCATCTATCTTAGATTGTAGGACAGCCGGGGTGTTAAGCATATCCCAGTGTAGGTCACCTAACAGTACAAACTCTGAAGATAAATGGGGGGCAATTAATTCACATATGGTGTCCAGGGCACAGCTGGGGGTTGATTGGGATCTGTAACAAGCGGCATCAGTGAGAGACTTATTTCTGGAAAGGTGGATTTTTAAAAGTAGAAGCTCGAACTGTTTGGGCACAGACCTGGATAGCATGACAGAACTCTGCAGGCTGTCTCTGCAGTAGATTGCAACTCCACCCCCTTTGGCGGTTCTGTCGTGGCGGAAAATGTAAACACATACATAGAGGCATTTTTCAGCTATGATTTTACCACTCAGACTCCAGAATGGATATGACAATGGGGCCAGCACAGGATGTAATACACCCTTACAACAATCTACTTTTTGATCTTCTTGACTTCTTATCTGGTAAACTGCTACTGTGTGTCAAGAAAAGAGCCCCAATTAGGGGTTAGTGTACTCCAGTAAAAAAGTCTGGTTTAGATTCAAAACTATTGCCCTGTGTCCCCATTCATAGTTGCAAGAGAGACTAGTCAGTGGTAGAATTGAGTTGGCACTTTATAGGCACAAACACCCACAGACCCACATGGATTTTTCTAAATGTAAAATTTCAGTAGCTCCTTGGACATTTTGAAAAATTCATGTAAATACGTGCGATGAAAATGGACAAACTAAAGGGTGTGCGATATGTAGGCCCATTTAGTGGACATTCTGAACCTTGTTTGAAGTCACTAGGTCACATGACCAAAGAGCTATTGAAATTCTAAATTTGGAAAAATTAATGTAAAACCATGTGAGATTAAAATGTACAAACTAAAGGGTCACATGACCAATGAGCTTTTGAAATTTGAATGTAAAAAAGTTTGTACTTTGTTTACACTCCCTAACTAATTCAACTTGGAATACAAAATGCTGCTCACATTTCCACGTTTATTAGCTTTGGAAAGGGAATTGATGCCCATATCGTGAAAATAAGACCTGTGCAATGTTGTGCTCAATTTTTCCAACATTGGAGTCTGTGCCTCAAGTGGTTTGAAAGCGCGAATATCCGTCGGATCTCCAACTTGAAACTGTCTTTACCTCGGTAGTAAAAGTCTGTGCGTGACGACATAGCGCACATAAAAAATACATTTAGCGGTTAAATTCCGATGTACCGAATAAAATAAAATAAAAATTATTCGCATTTCAACACTACTGAATTTTTCTTTTTTCACAAAAAACGTTGCGTTATTTAGCAAATGTGCCCACTCTGGTAATGGCACATGCGCTCTAGCCAACAATTATATCTGCATGCTGTTGGCTACAGCGCATATATAGCCTACATTATATTATTGTTATCGACAAAAGGGCAAGATAATTTGAATAATTCCATCCATATTTTTTATGCGAGTAAAGTCATAACATATAAAACAATATCGGACAGCTGTGATGGAAACAGGTAGTTTCGGTACAATTTGAATAATGCCAACATATAATGTGTCCGTAGAAGACAATATTCCATATGGCCAATTCCAAAGAATCCGCAGAATTTGCGATCAGGAAACAGACTACAGTGTCAAATCTACTGAATTGGAGAATATCTTCTTGAATCGGGGCTACAGCGTTCAGGTCCTGAAAGATGCAGGTATAAAGGCTGGATTACTTGACAGAGAGAACTTGTTGTGAAGGGGAGTGCCTCGTGATACATCAGAGAGAGTGTATTTTGTTACAAAATACAGCACTGAAGCAGAGAACATTAAAAGAATCATAAAAAATAATTGGGAATCATCCAAAGTGATACCCTACTACGCCAAGTATTTCCTGAGCCACCAGTCATAAGCTTTAAGAGATGTCTTACCCTAAATGACAAATTAGTCCACAGTTATCTTCCTGGTGACTCTCAAACAACTTGGCTAAACCACAAACCCAAGGGCTCTTTTAAATGTAACCAGTGCAACCATTGCAGAAATATTGCACAGAAGAAGTATTTTGTTGACACAGCTTCCAAAATGGAGTATTATGTCAAGCATTTCATTAACTGCAAAACCACTCATGTCATCTACAGATTGGAATGTCCACAGTGCAAGGTGTTCTACATTGGACGGACAAAGAGAAGCCTTCAAGACCGCTTAGCGGAACACAAGTATGCCATACGGGTAGGCAATGAAGACTACCCCATGGCAAGGCACTACAAGTCCTTACACCATGGCAACCCTTCCTCCCTACAAGCTATGGGTATTGATCATATTCCGGCCTCTATTAGACCGTCTGAAACAGCTAAACCAAAGGGAAAGGTTTTGGATTTACAAACTACAGGCCACTAAATACCCTGGTTTAAATGAAGATATGGATTTCTCCCCCTTCCTGTAGGGTCGTGATAGGTCCATTTGCTGTCATCTAGTGGACATTTAGCTCATTTGCCCTCAGCTATGGTTAGACTGTTGTTGTTCATGTTTTGCTGTGTTCTAGTGTACTATGGAATATATTGCTTTCTTATTCTTGACACTTCTATCAGTCATATATAAGGTTAGAACTACCTTTCTAAGTGTTCTGATACTTCTAGCTTGGAGTTGTATTTTTATGATAACATAGCTACAGTATTTCACTTTTTAATGTGTATAGTATTGCTTCCTAGGTGTGTCCAATCAATTTTGTAACCAATCCCCCTCTTCCAATTAGGGCTAATTGGAAAAGCTGTTCAAAAGAGGACATTGTATTATTTCTTTGTACTCCCTGACGAAGGTCATGCAGCCGAAACGCATCGGATTTTTTAAACTTTGTTTCTATTGAACATGCCATACAAATAAAGGCATTTTAATTAATTATATGAAGAGTGCCTTGGTCCTCCTTTCTTTTTGATATAATGTGTTCGTTTGACATGGTGGGATCTTTTTGTGTCAGTAAAATTAATCATGCAAGAAATTGAAGCGGAAAGGCAGTATATGTAGTAGTATATGCCATTTAGCAGACGCTTTTATCCAAAGCGACTTACAGTCATGTGTGCATACATTCTACGTATGGGTGGTCCCGGGGATCGAACCCACTACCCTGGCGTTACAAGCGCCATGCTCTACCAACTGAGCTACAGAAGGACCACGGCCTTTAATATTGATATAATATTGATATAATAACCATAATATCGAAGTAAACTTGAAGTCACGCGATGATTAAATTAATTATGATGAACTTCACAGGGTGTTGAAAGGTGATCTTGATGCTGCTTTCCAATGAATATCAACGGTATTATGTTGGTGACATGTTGATTGATGCTTGACTACCATTTGACAAATTAAAATATTCTCGCTCTTATCCATTCTACTTCCATCATGTACACCTGCACTGTATCTGCGAGCTGTTGGCTAGAGCACACGTGTCATGACCAGAGTAGACACATTTTCTATTTAACGCAACAGTTTTTGTGACAACTATAAGTAGTTGAAAATGTGATGGTAACTGGAAACTTAAAAGAAAAGGTAGATTTTTTTTCTGTGCACTATGTCGTCACCCATCACTGACTTTTATTCACAAATCCGTTTGTTTGAAACACCACTGGTGGGAAAACACACATATTTTCTTTGTGATATTTTAGAATATCTGCATGAAGATCTGATCCAAATGGATGGAAACATAACTATTGACATAACAGTCCACCAAACATTTTGGGCCAGTTTCCCAGACATCATCCTGGGAAAGCATTCTAAAGGAAGATTCTCAATTAAACTATTTTTTTAGTTCAGTACTAGGCTTAATCTGTACCTGGGAAACCAGCCCCAAATCTGTCTCCCACAAACAGGGCCATGTGTGGGTCTGTAGTGCTTGTTGTTTCAATAAACGCCCACAAGATGGCAACACTAGACACATCTGAAAACGGAGGAGAGCATTTTGCCTCGATCCGTCTGGAACTGTGAATGTGAATCCATGATGCATTAAAGTGGCTTTTGAGTTAAAAACATTGAAATCACTCTGAAAATAAAAACTGCACATTTGTAATCCTAGAACATTTATGGGGAAACCACAGTAGGGCCTATTGTTCAACATGACAAAAGTACAATATGTACAGTATGTTAAAACATAGCCTCGAACAAAAAAAGTTCGCTTCTAAGAACATTTCAGAATATTCACAATGTTCCACGGAATGATCTAGCAGTCATGTGATTCCAACAGGAAGCAGGAGTTTGCTGTGTTTAGATAAATGAGGAGAGATCAAGAGATGTGGGGCAAGAGAGTGAAAAGCTCAGACAGTCAGCAAGGTAGGCTATTGGATGAAGTTATTTTAAACTAAAGGGGTCTGTTTAAGTCTAGTTTGATCACTCATCTTTTGCTGCTGCTATTCTTTATTTTACTCTTATTATTATCTATCCTGATGCCTAGTCACTTTACCCTGCCTTCATGTTCATATCTCAAATACCTCGTACCTCTGCACATTGATCTGGTATTGCTACTCCATGTATATAGCTTCATTCTTGTGTATTTTATTCCTTGTGTTACTATTTTTATTTTTATTCTTATTTTTTAAACTCTGCACCGTTGGGAAAGGCTCGTAGGCAAACATTTCATGGTAAAGCCTACACCAGTTGTATTCAGCGTAGGTGACAAAAGTTGTGATTTGATTTGATCAATACTGATTTGAAGGTGGATTATTTAAAGAGTCACATGTTGAAGAAATGTTGGTCACATATTTATTGTTAGTATTGCTATGTGTACAATCAATGTGTTGTATGTGCTGTACTCATGTTCTATATGTCTGTGGTACTGTGTGAGTGTGTACCTAGTGTTCCCAACCTAATTTCTCCAGATCTGAGGAAAAAAAAACAGAAATAAAAACATGAAAACTCCCAGCCCAAGCTGCCAGCAATTTATGCTGAGTTAGCAGCGAGTTGCTCGCAACTCTTTAAACAAAACACAAGTCAACCGCCCCCCCCCCAAAAAAATCCAGTCAATCTGGGGCCTGCCCTCTCCCCTCTTTCTCTCTTCCCTGGGCAGTGATAAACGACTGGCAGAGAGAGAGGTAGTCCAGAGGGCATCTGGCCAGGTCGCGCGCTCATGTGTGTGTGTGTATGCCGTACTATACATGCATGGGCACTGTGTGTGTGCATGTGTACGTGCGTGCGTGCTGTGAATGCATATGTGTGTGTGTGGTGTCTCAGGTCCTGCCTGAGAGGCAGAAATATGTGCTGAAGTCACAGTTTTTCTCCCACTCTGCCCCTGCGGCCAGTTTCCTCCCAGCATTCTCAGGAAGCCAGAGGGGAGGCAAGGTGCTGCTTGGTCAATGTTTCTCTTCACTAGAAAGACTTCCTGTTTTTGAGGGGGAGGACAGAGTTTGAGCACTGACGTATGTATGTAGAAAAATCACTACTCAAAAGAAGTAAGAAGGTGAGAAAATAATAACCGGTTCAGAAAGAATAACAATAGATATAGTCAAATGTTTTACTATGCTGTTTTACATTCTGTTTGTCTTCCATAAGGACCAAGGGACCCATTCAGACAATAGACCAGTCCAGTCAACATTCAGGAGAAACTCCCCTGGCACAGAACACTGAGCGAAAAAAGGCCAAAGGAAGAAGACTCCCTTAATTATGGACTCGGAGAGGAGCTAATTGTCTCCTTTGGGTCCAGGCTGCGGTCGGATTGGTCTGATTGGTTCCCTTTGGTCCAGAAGGTGGTCTTATTGGTTCCTTTGGGTCCAGGCTGACGCTATGGTCAGGTGGCCAGACGTGATGCCAGGATTCACTCCTCACATTGTTCCTCTCAGGGACTCAAGCCTTCCGGTGGTATATATGAGTCAGCTGCTCTGCTGTGGACAGGGCAATTGGCTAGTACACTACATGAATACACTACATGACCAAAAGTATGTGGACACTTGCTAGTCGAACATCATATTCAAAAATGGGGATTAACATGGAGTTGGTCCCCCCTTTGCTGCTACAACAGCCTCTTCTTTGCTGGGAAGGCTTTCCACTAGATGTTGGAACATTGCTGAGGGGACTTACATTTACATTTACATTTAAGTCATTTAGCAGACGCTCTTATCCAGAGCGACTTACAAATTGGTGCATTCACCTTATGACATCCAGTGGAATCGTCACTTAACAATAGTGCATCTAAAACTTAGGGGGGGTGGGGTGAGAGGGATTACTTAACCTATCCTAGGTATTCCTTAAAGAGGTGGGGTTTCAGGTGTCTCCGGAAGGTGGTGATTGACTCCGCTGTCCTGGCGTCGTGAGGGAGGGACTTGCTTCCATTCAGCCACAAGAGCATTAGGGAGGTCGTGCACTGATGTTGGGCGATTAGGCCCGACTTGCAGTTGGGGTTCCAAGTCATCCCAAAGATGTTCTATGTTTTTACATTTTGTTTTTGAACCTTTATTTAACTAGGCAAGTCAGTTCTTATTTACAATGACAGCCTAGGAGTATTGGGTTAACTGCCTTGTTCAGGGGCAGATTTTTTTTTTTTACCTTGTCAGCTCAGGGATTCGATCTAGCAACCTTACAGTTACTGGCCCAACAGTCTAACCACCTGCCGAGGTGACTTTGTCCACCGGGGCATTGTCATGCTGAAACTGTTGCCACCAAGTTGGTAACACAGAAGCTTCCAAACTGTCATTGTATGACGTGGCGTTAAGATTTCCCTTCACTGAAACTAAGGGGCCTAGCCTGACTGCCAGATGGTGAAGTGTGATTCATCACTCCAGAGAATGCGTTTCCACATCTCCAGAGACCAATGAAGGCAGGCTTTACACCGCTCCAGTTGATGCTTGGCATTGCGTATGGTGATCTTAGGCTTGTGTGCGGCTGCTTGGCCATGGAAACCCATTTCATAAACCTCCCGACAAACAGTTACTTTGCTGACGTTGCTTCCAGAGGCAGTTTGGAACTCGGTAGTGAGTGTTGCAACCGAGGACAGACAATCTTTAGGTGCTACACACATCAGCACTCGGCGGTCCCGTTCTGTGAGCTTGTGCGGCCTATCACTTCGAGGCTGAGCCGTTGTTGCTCCTAGATGTTTCCACTTCACAATATCAACACTTATGGAGCAGCTCAAGCTGGGCAGAAATTTGCCGAACTGACTTATTGGAAAGGTGGCATCCTATGACAGTGCCATGTTGAAAGTTACTTCAGTAAGGCCATTCTACTGCCAGTGTTTGTCTATGGAGATTGCATGGCGCTGTGCTCGATTTTATACACATGTCAGCAACGAGTGTTGCTGAAATAGCCAAATCCACTAATTTGATGGGGTGTCCACATACTTTTCTATATATAGTGTACCTTCGGTATGAAAAGATGAAATGGAAGTGTTACTCATCACATGATGTGGATTCCACTCTGTATCTCAGCAACTCTGTATATATCTGCAAACTCTGTCGTGACCATGATGACCATAGGGACTAGACAGGGAAGTTGGGACACTTTTTTTGCGGTCAGAAGTGTCCCAATAGGCAAGTGATTTTTTTATTGGGTGTTGCACTCAACTAAATAGAAAGGAAGTGATTCATATTCAACTGAAATATGAAACAACCATTTTTCCTGACACCTGTGTCATTGAAACAGGGCCATAGTGGAAGCAGAAGGATGACTTTGAGAGAAAAAAAGCTCTAATGAAGACCTCGAGGCCGATACATGTAACTTAATAAAGAGCACTGATGCTACTGTAGCAAGAGCAGTGTGCGGGTTTCTTCTTTTTTTTCCCGTTAACTGTTACCATGCACCTGCACAAAGTCAGCTCAGATGTGTGGGTGCCTTTTTTAAAATTTTGAGTCATCAATGATTGACAAATGTCACGGGGCATTGTTTTGTGTCTACAATGAGAATACCCTACGTGTACACAAGCGCACACATGCTTCCAAGTCTGTTTTATAAAGATTTTTTATGTATTGCTCAGTCCTCCCAAACCTGTATCGGTCCCGCATTAAATTATTTATAAAGCCTTCCTAATGCCTTCATAAATACTTGTATTAATGTGTTACAAAGCATCTATGACCATATGTCATGCTTTATAAAGGGTTCATACATGTGACATAACTGTGTGACATAATCACCAATGTCAAATGTCACATAAGCCACTTGTGTCAAATATGATATAAACATGTACTTTATTAAAGGGTGGCACACGATCTGAAGTAAAGTCATGTTAGTCGCATTCAACCTAATCGCGTTCCCAGACACTTCCGCCCATATGCGTCGGAATGTCTGTTGGACCAACGCATCAACCTTGTCCTTCATTAGTTAGGGTTAGGTTTAAAATTCACATGTTAAGAAGAGAAATGGTTGACATGCGCAGGATTTTGCCATGATTACGACTTTGTGGCTGTCTTTCATAAATCATCAGAACATGAATAACCTATTCATTGACACCTTATGTAGTGTCCTGTAATACTTCATTTGAAGTGAGACACCTTCGGTCATTCATGACACATCGATAAAGACTGTATATCACGTGACACTTTAAAGTCAGACCCCTTTGGTCATTTATAACACATACAGTACCAGTCAAAGTACCTACTCATTGCCAGGGTTTTTCTTTATTTTTGCTGTTTTCTACATTGTAGAATAAAAGTGAAGACATCACAATTGTGAAGTAACACATATGGATTCATGTAGTAACCAGAAAAGTCTGCATTTTTTAAATCGTTATATTTGAGATTCTTCAAAAAGCCACCGTTTGCCTTAATGACAGCTTTGAATACTCTTGGCATTCTCTCAACCAGCTTCATGAGGTAGTCACCTGGAATGCATTTCAATTAACAGGTGTGCCTTGTTAAAAGTTAATCTGTGGAATTTCTTTCCATGTTAATGCGTTTGAGCCTATCAGTTGTGTTGTGACAAGGTAGGGGTGGTATCAGTGGAGGCTGGTGACATGAAAATTTAGGAGGATGGGAGACCCACGGTATAGGTGCGTAACGCATGGAGATGACAAAGTGTGTTTCAAAAATCATCAAAGACCAATTATTTTAACCTAAAGCATTTAATGAAAACATGAGAGGGCTACTTGCAGTGTTGGAAAGGGATCACAGCAGTGATTGAATGAGGGTATGAGGCATGAGTTGAGGTGTTCAGAGACTTGACCAGTGCAGGATAGGATTTGACAGGGAAGACAAAAAAACAATAACACAACACACTACACAGTTAGAGCTAAGAATGAGTTAGTCCAAGCAAGGAGTAAAATCATTGATGTGTAATAATGTGATTGACTCTACATAGAGTAATGACAAAAAATGTATATGGGTACTCACAGTGCTAGGAGGGGAAACATACAATGTGCCAGTGGATGAGTTGGGCATATGAGATGTGTCTTCAGTTCATGTCAGGAGAAAGTTGACAAAGGTAGTGGAGTGGAGTAGTCAAATAGCAGATCCATTCCATTACAGCTGCACCATTGTAGGTTTGGACAACTATGAAGTCAAACACAGGCTGCGCATCTCGTCCACTTGACACATCAAAGTAACCCAAGAAACGTTCCTGAATAAAGCCCTGATCATTCACATGCCTAATGACAACTGATAACTGCAAGCAGACTGGTGGCACCATAGGTCCCAGAGCGGTGGGGTAATTTTTTCCCTTATATGTTAACCTAAATAGGAAAACTCTGGACCCTATAAGGTATGACAGTGATTAATCAGTTGTAAAAGGGTTTTATATGGGATATGATGATATCAGTTTTTCCTAATCAAGTTTTTTTTAAACTCCTGTAACAAACTCCTGGACCTGTGGGGGTGAAAACCCTGTCAAACTGCAGCTACCTTAAATTTGTTCATATACATTATATTTAGTCTAGATTAGGAGGGGGATTTCCTCTACCTAGACGCATAGAAAACAACTGATAGACAATATAACTCACAGGGCTGAGCTTGCTTTATGCATGTTTTCATCATGCAGGCCTATGCAACTGTAGGCCTTACAAAACATTTGCTCACAACCGTCATAACTATTATGTTGATTCATTAATTCCAGTTAAGCATTATGGATTAAACACGTATAGGCATCCTAGCCAGCCCAATTTTGAATATAAACTCAATTTGATCACAATTACATTTTCTCCTGACACACAAATGGACTATAATAAATACATAACGTTACCAATTAGTTTATCCTGACCAGATTGACAGTGCGCATAGGCTGTATGCAGCTGCTCTTAATAGTAGACTACAGTTTGATGAGACTGAAAAATAGTCTCGTTTTCATCCCATACAGCATGTCAGATTTCTAATGTTTAGGTGTAGCCTAGGCTGCCGCAACATTTATATAATTCGTTTTTGCTTGTGTCTGCCCGGGGTGATTATGTGTTATTATCTTTGCTAAATAAATACCGGAGGAAAGTGGAAAGCAAACTTGAGCGCACGCGAAAAAGTGCGCTGCGTCAAACTCTCTCAATAATCTTTTAATGGATGATGCGATGGAAGCAATCACATCATTCGGAATTCTTTTCGATATCCAATAAAAGACAGTCGAAAGTTCGATATGTTCAGCAAGTAAAGCATCGTAACGTGCAATTACCGCTGCAAGCTGCTTGTTGTTGCGCTTGTCGGCGGAACTTTCCATCGCGTCGTGTCCTCTAAAAGAAAATGATTGCATACCCAAAAACGCAGACAAGGCCAGCAATACAGGCGGCTTGATGAAAAGCTCCCGGTTAACCAGCTATACTTTTGACGTCAGGTGGTACTGAACGCTCTCACCTTTTCATCCTTCTCCATAAAACTGATCTCAGGTAGAGGTCGTGTTATGCAAGTGAGTGAGGACCCAAAAGCGACTTAACAGAAACTGAGTTTATTTAAGTCCAAACAGAAATAACATAATCCTCAATCCTTTACAGGAAATGTCCAAACGGGGATAACAGAAATCCTCTAGTAGTAGAGGGGAATTGCAGGATAAGCGGCAACCGACTGCAGGTCCCTTCGGGTAGGCGCGGGCGGTAGCAGACAGAGACACCTGCTCACACGCAGCATCTGATGATAGGCAAAACACGACAGGACGGAACAAGAACACAGTAAACAGCAAACAAGGATCCGACAAGGACAGAAGCAGAAACAGAGAGAGAAATAGAGACTTAATCAGAGGGAAAAATAGGGGACAGGTGTGAAAGAGTAAACAAGGTCGTTAGGAGAATGAGGAACAGCTGGGAGCAGGAACGGAACGATAGAGAAAGAGAGGGATAGAGAGAGGGAAAGAAACCTAATAAGACCAGCAGGGGGAAACGAATAGAAGAGAAAGCACAGGGACAAGACATGACAATATATGACAATACATGACAGGTCGACCCTTGCTTTTAATACGCACCTTTTCCGTGTACACCAGAGAAGGAAAGGGGTTCTTCAACCAAAAGTCCACAACATTTTCGTCAGCGTTGGCCATTCTGACACAGAAAACTGGACACTCGCGCTGGTAGCTAGCTAGCTACTGAAGTTAGCAAGGTAAATTGAAATAAATTGCACTAACTGGACACAAAGATAAAGTTATAAAATCAAGGAAACAACAAACAGTCTCCTGTCATTTGAAAAAACAAACACATTTGAATTGAATAATATAGTTAATTAAAAATAAATATATTTTAAAACTTGATTAGGAAAAACTGGTCCCATCAAAGCCCATATAATTCCTTTTTACAACTGATTTATCACTTTTTACTCATCATCTCTATCCAACAATGTCACCAAGGTTCTCAACAATAGAACCCCCAAAATGTTCTGTGGCACAATCCCAACACAACTCAATAGGTTCATGCTCTGGTCCAAATGCTCTGATTGGTTGGACAACATGTCAGTTCATACTGCAAAAGCTTTGATTGTTGGAGGATGTCCTCCGGAAGTGGTCATAATTACCATGAATGTCTATGGAAGGGGGTGAGGCCTACGAGCCTCCTAGGTTTAGTAGTCAAGTCAATGTAGCCAGAGGAGGACGGAAGCTAGCTGTCCTCCGCCTGCACCCATGGTGCTACACCAGACAGTGCTGTTGAAGTTACTGTTGACCTTCATTGTAAAAAAGTGTACTTTAATCAATATTTGGTGACATTAATATATTTAACATAGTTTTATCTAAACCCAAACAAAGGAGATGATCGTGGACTTCAGGAAACAGCAGAGGGAGCACCCCCCCTATCCACATCGACAGGACAGAAGTGGAGAAGGTGGACAGTTTTAAGTTCCTTGGCGTACACATCACGGAAAAACTGAAATGGTTCACCCACACTAACAGCGTAGTGAAGAAGGCGCAACAGTGCCTCTTCAACATCAAGAGGCTGAAGAAATTTGGCTTGTCACCTAAAACTCTCACAAACCTTTAAAGATGCACAATCGAGAGCATCCTTTCGGGGTGTATCACCGCCTGGTACGGCAACTGCACCGCCCTCAACTGCAAGGCTCTTCAGAGGGTAGTGCGGTCTGCATAACGCATCACCGGGGGCAATCTACCTGCCCTCCAGGACACCTACACCACCCGATGTCACAGGAAGGCCAAAAAGATCATCAAGGAAAACAACCACCCGAGCCACTGCCTGTTCACCCTGCTATCATCCAGAAGGCGAGGTCAGTACAGGTGCATCAAAGCTGGGACAAAGAGACTGAAAAACAGCTTCTAACTCAAGGCCATCAAACTGTTAAACAGCCATCACTAACATAGAGAGGCTCCTGCCAAAATAGACTCAAATCACTGGACACTTTAATAAAGGTATCACTAGTCACTTTATATAATGACACTTTAATAATGTTTACATATCCTACATTACTCAACTCATATGTATATACTGTAAAATATACCATCTATTGAATCTTGCCTATGCTGCACAGCCATCGCGCATACATATATTTATATGCAAATATTCTTATTCCATCCCATTACATTTGTGTGCATAAGGTAGTTGTTGTGAATTTGTTAGATTACATGCTAGATATTACTGCACTGTCGGAACTAGAAGCACAAGCATTTCGCTACACTCACATTAACATCTGCTAACCATGTGTTTGTGACCAATAATATTTGATTTCATTTGAAAAATGATAACTTTTTTGGTCCTCCCCTTCCTCCTCTGAGGAGCCTCCACTGGGTGGTTTACAAAAGACCAAGTCCATATTATGGCAAGAACAGACATTAAGGTCAGTCAATATGGAACATTTCAAGAACTTTCAAAGTTTCTTCAAGTGCAGTCGCAAGATGGCGCAGGAGAACAAAGAAGAAGTTTTACGTATTCCTAACCAATTGTATTTTTTGTTGTTGTTTCTTTGCGTTGTTTGTAACTTATGTTTTTACTTATTTTGTACATAATGTTGCTGCTACCGTCTCTTATGACTGAAAATAACTCACCACGGATTGGCAGAATCCTTTTTTTCCCTTTAACGAGTCCGACGAGCCCGACGTGAATGATATGCTGCTTACCAGGGAACAGGCCTTGATCCCTGTCATTTGTGTGAAGAGAAGGCGGGGAAAAAGGGCCCAGAGGCTGGGCTGCCTTCTGAGAATTCGTAGGCGATCAAATAAACCCTTACTTCCTTCCATTCTGTTAGCAAAGGTGCAATATTTGGAAAATAAAATCGATGACCCACATGGAAGATTAAAATACCACCGGGACATTCAAAACGGTAATATCTTATGCTTCACGGAGTCGTGGCTGAACGACGACATTATCAACATAGAGCTGGCAGGTTATACGTTGAATCGGCAGGATAGAACTGCATCGCCTGGTAAGACAAGGGGCGGTGGTCTATGTATTTTTTGTAAATAACAGCTGGTGCATGATATTTAAGGAAGTCTCAAGGTTTTGCTCGCCTGAGGTAGAGTATCTCATGATAAGCTGTAGACTACGCTATCTACCTAGAGAGTTTTCATCAGTATTTTTTGTAGTTGTCTAAATACCATCACAGACTAATACTGGCACTAAGACCGCACTGAATGAGCTGTATTCCACAATAAGCAAACAGGAAAACGTTCAACCAGAGATGGCGCTCTTTAAATACTTTAATGCAGGGAAACTTAAATCTGTCTTACCAAATTTCTATCAGCATGTTAAATGTGCAACCAGAGGGGAAAAAAGCTCTGGATTCCTCCGATGGCATTGAGGAGAACACCACATCAGTCATTAGCTTCATCAATAAGTACATTGTTTACGTCGTCACCACGGTGACCGTACGTACATACCCCCACCAGAAGCCATGGATTACATGCAACATCCGCACTGAGCTAAAGGCTAGAGCTGCCGCTTTCAAGGAGCAGGACTCTAACCCGGAAGCTTATAAGAAATCCCACAATGCTCTCCGACGAACCATCAAACAGGCAAAGCGTCAATACAGGACTAAATGGCAGGGTCGGATGTGGCAGGGATTGCAAACCATTACAGACCACAAAGGGAAGCACAGCTGAGAGCTGCCCAGTGACACAAGCCTACCAGATGAGCTAAACTACTTCTATGCTCGCCTCGAGACAAATAATACTGAAAAATGCATGAGAGCACCAGCTGTTCTGGAAACTGTGTGATCACACTCTCCGCAGCCGATGTGAGTAAGACCTTTAAATAGGTCAATATTCACAAGGCCGCAGGGTCAGACGGATTACCAGGACGTGTACTGTGAGCATGCGCTGACCAACTGGCAAGTGTCTTCACTGACATTTTCAACCTCTCCCTGTCCGAGTCTGTAATACCAACATGTTTTAAGCAGACCACCATGGTCCCTGTTCCCAAGAACATTAAGGTAACCTGCCTAAATGACTGCCGCCCCACCCATAGCACTCACGTCTTTAGCCATGAAGTGTTTTGAAAGGCGGGTCATGGCTCACATCAACACCATTATCCCAGAAACCCATTTCAATTTGCATACCGCCCAAACAGATTCACAGATGATGCACTCCACACTGCCCTTTCCCACCTGGACAAAATGAATACCTATGTGAGAATGCTATTCATTGACTACAGCTCAGCATTCAACACCGTAGTTCCCTCAAAGCTCATCAACAAGCTAAGGACCCTGGGACTA
Organism: Oncorhynchus gorbuscha; assembly: GCF_021184085.1. Classification (NCBI taxonomy): domain Eukaryota; kingdom Metazoa; phylum Chordata; class Actinopteri; order Salmoniformes; family Salmonidae; genus Oncorhynchus; species Oncorhynchus gorbuscha. The sequence goes on along the minus strand of NC_060183.1, from coordinate 39,791,598 downwards.
AAACACCTCCCTCTGCAACTGGATCTCTTAATCTAGTCTCTCTGTCATCCCTCAGATCTATTCAGTTCTTAATCTAGTCTCTCTGTCATCCCTCAGCTCTATTCAGTTCTTAATCTAGTCTCTCTGTCATCCCTCAGATCTATTCAGTTCTTAATCTCTCTGTCATCCCTCAGATCTATCCTGATTGGCCGCCCCCAGGTGGTAAGGGTAGGTAACAACACATCCGCCACGCTGATCCTCAACACAGGGGCCCCTCAGGGGTGAGTGCTCAGTCCCCTTCTGTACTCCCTGTCACTCATGACTGCACGGCCAGGCACAACTCCAACACCATCATTAAGTTTGCCGATGACACAACAGTGATCACTGACAATGATGAGACAGCCTATAGGGAGGAGGTCAGAGACCTGGCCATGTGGTGCCAGGACAACAACCTCTCCCTCAACGTGATCAAGACAAAGCAGGTGATTGTGGACTACAGGAAAAAGAGGACCGAGCACGCCCCCATTCTCATCGACTGGGCTGTAGTGGAGCAGGTTGAGAGCTTCAAGTTCCTTGGTGTCCACATCACCAACAAACTAACGTGGTCCAAGCACACCAAGACAGTCATGAAGATGGCATGACAATGCCTATTCCCCCTCAGGATACTGAAACGATTTGGCATGGGTCATAAGATCCTCATAGGTTTCTACAGCAGCTCCATCGTGAGCATCCTGACTGGTTGCATCACTGCCTGGTATGGCAACTGCTCGGCCTCCGACCGCAAGGCACTAGAGAGGGTAGTGCGTACGGCCCAGTACTTCACTGGGGCCAAGCTTCCTGCCATCCAGGACCTCTACACCAGGTGGTGTCAGAGGAAGGACCTGAATTGTCAAAGACTCTAGACACCTTAGTCATAGACTGTTCTCTCTGCTACCGCACGGAAAGCGGTACCGGCACGCCAAGTCTAGGTCCAAGAGGCTTCTAAACAGCTTCTACCCCCAAGCTATAAGAAACCTGAACATCTAATCAAATGGCTAGCCAGACTATTTGCATTGCCCCTCCTCTTTTACACCGCTGCTACTCTCTGTTGTTATCATCTATGCATAGTAACTTTAATAACCATACCTACTCTACATGTTACCTCAACTAACCGGTACCCCCGCACATTGACTCTGTACAAATACCCCCCTCTGTATAGTCTCGCTATTGTTATTTTACTGCTGCTTTTAATTACTTGTTACTTTTATTTCTTATTCTTACACATATATATTTTTTAAACTGCGTTGTTGGTTAGGGGATCGTAATTAAGCATTTCACTTTAAGGTGTTGTACCTGTTGTATCCAGCGCATGTGACTAATAAAATTTGATTTGATTTTGATTTGAAAAACTATCAAGCACTATGATGAAACTGGCTCTCATGAGGGCTGCCACATGAAAGGAGGACCCAGAGTTACCTCTGCTGCAGAGGATACGTTAATTAAAGTTATCATTCTAAGAAATTGCAGCCCAAATAAATGCTTGACAGAGTTCAAGTAACAGACACATCTCAACATCAACTGTTCAGAGGACACTGCAAATTTTTTTTTTTTACATTCATTTAACTTGGCAAGTCAGTTAAGAAAAAAATCTTATTTTCAATGACAGCCTAGGAACAGTGGGTTAACTGCCTGTTCAGGAGCAGAATGACAAATTTGAAACTTGTCAGCTTGGGGATTTGAACTTGCATCCTTTTGGTGACTAGTCCAACGCTCTAACCACTAGGCTACCCTGCCGCCCCAGGCTTTCATGGTCGAATTGCTGGAAAGAAACCACTACTAAAGAACTACTAAAAATAAGAAGAGACTTGCTTGGGCAAAGAAACACAAGCAATGGACATTAGATTGGTGGAAATCTGTCCAAATTTCAGATGTTTGGTTCCATCCACCATGTCTTTGTGAGACGCAGAGTAGGTGAAATGATGATGTCTTCATATGTGGTTCCCACTGTGAAGCATGGAGGAGGAGGTGTGAGGGTGCTTTGCTGGTGACACTGTCTGTGATTTATTTAGAATTCAAGACACACTTAACCAGTATGGCTACCACAGCATTCTGCAGCGATAGCCATACCATCTGGTTTGTGCTTAGTGGGACTATCATTTGTTTTTCAACAGGACAAGGACCCAAAACACCTCCAAGCGTGTAAAGGCTATTTCAAGTGGAAAAGTGATGGAGGGCTGCATCTGATGACCTGGCCTCCACAATCACCCAACCTCAACCAAATTGAGATGGTTTGGGATGAGATGGCCGGCGGAGCGAAGAAAAAGCAGCCAACAACTGCTCAGCATATGTGGGAACTCCTTCAAGACTGTCGGAAAAAAGTGTGGAAAGCTGTAATCAAGGCAAAGGGTGGCTACTATGAAGAATCTAAAATCTAAAATATATTTAGATTTGTTTAAGATGTGTTTGGTTACTACATGATTCCATATGAGTTATTTCATAGTTTATGTCTTCACTATTATTCTACAATGTAGAAAATAGTCAAAATAAAGAAAAACCCTTGAATGAGTAGGTGTGTCCAAACTTTTGACTGGTACTGTACATTTCCATTTTTTTTCATTTTTTTAACATTACAAATACATTTTTTTTAAGTACATCAATGCAGTTACATTGAACATTACGCAGGGCTGTTAATAGTGCCTGAGCTGGCAGATGAATCGTTCTTGCCTCTCTTCCTCATGGAGGTTCTGCATGTTGATTCCAACCTTAAAAGTAACAACAAAGAATGTTAGCAGGTCTGTTAGGAAATGCCTTTGTCACACCATCTGGATAAGATCATTTCTGTGCTGTGCCAGAAATACTCTAAATGGGGAGATAGGAAACTCATATTATAAAATTCCTCTTTCATTTACAAATCTCATGACATGACTATTAGAAGGGGCTGTATCTAGGGAGATTTATATTTAGCGGAGCCTGCGAGCTAAATTTAATTAGCCATCTAGCTAGTAATTGCTGTGAAGTCACCAAAAGTATTTGAAATAAAAATTGGGGTAATTATGTAATCTAACTCAACACTTAACTACTACAAGCAAATTAATATTATAATAAAAAAAAAGTGGCCTTTTGATTTTGCGAACTCATCACATGCGCACTTTACTGTGCTACAGAAACACCACCAACCAAACAACAGTGCAGGGCATGCACACTAAATTAAAGGGCAACTACACTCAAAAATAAAAGTTTCTTCGATTTTTCCCAGACATTAAATGTCATCCCCTGATGTGGTTAAAGTATTTTTGTGAACACAAAAATCAAATTTGTTTGTTTTTCTATTAAAAAGTAGGAAAAACAGAAAAGACTAAAAAACTCAATCGAGAAAACAACTGAATTTGGGCAAAAAACTAAATTGGGCCAAAAATATAAACAGATTTTAAAAGGCCCTACAAACGTCTTTTGTTGAGGTCAGGTCCAATATTGGCTATGCAACCAACAGGGAAAGAGGTCAGGCCATCCTAGTAATGTTTTAGAGTAATATCATATATACAATTTTGCATACACTTATCCAAAGCAACTTAAAGTCATGTGTGCATAAATGTTTGCGTATTGGTGGTCCCGGGAATCGATCCCACTATCCTGGCATTGAAATGCTCTACCAAGATTCAGGACAAGGTTGTAAATGCTTCTTGAACCCTCCATTTAATATGATTTATAAAGCCTTTAATAGGTGGTGCTTATGCCACGCTTTATAAAGCATAAGTTTGTCACATTTGACATTAGTGGTTATGTCACACAGTTATGCTACATTTATGAACCCTATGATTTGTGACACATTTATATAGTGTTTACGAAGCCTTTATAAGCTGCACATCATTTAATGCAGTACCCCTGTATCATATGTGATGGGTTAACATAGCAGAAACGGGCTGATCCACTTCACTGAGCCTGATTGGCTGCGTCCAAAATGGCACCCTATTCCCTTTATAGTGCACAAATCTTGACCAGAACACTTTTGACCCGGGCCAATAGGATTCTGGCCCAAAGTAGTGCACTATAGGGAATAGGGTGCCATTTGGGATGCAACGACTGGCTATGCATTCCAGAGGTGACAGGAAAAAAGCAAAATATGTTCTTCCTTGGCTTGTCAATGATCTGGTTCAGAGAGGCTCTTCTCCCTTTCTCCTCCTAAATAACACCCTCTGTCAGCAGAACTACACAGGAAACCTAGCCAGGAAGGAAGGCTTTTCTCTGTCTTATTGTCTCCCCTGCTCTGCACAGCTCTGTCCCCTGAGGCTAATCTGGACATGCGCATCACAAGTTGACTCATAACCCGCAGTCACGGAGGTTATATATCCGCAGAGACCGCGGGTTATGAGTCAACCATGGTTGAATAAAGAAATAATACCTTAAAAATCCATAAATGTAGCCTATCATAATGATATAATTATTGTGGAATTTATACCTATAGGCTACATTGAGTTTTTGCATTCATTATTTGAGGCTATCTAGCATCAGCAGGTAAGCCTAAAATGTAGGGCCTAACTGTATGAGTGCCTAAAAGCCTACACGCCAATCGCCAAATGCTTTTGGGAACGTGCAAAAAAAGTTAACATAGATCCAAGGAGGCAAGAAGGACAATGACGGAGTTCAATTCAATGAGATAAAAACTGCGAAAGGGAGAGTTGAAAATAAAGAGAAGGGAGGTCCAGAAAAGTAATGTTTGCAAAATATTTGGTTGTGAGTTCAAATTTCATCATGGACAACTTTAGCAGTTTAGCTAATTAGAAACTGTCAACTATTTAGGAACAGGAGTGGAGAAACATGTTTTATTTTCTTCAGCGTCTTGAAATAATGCTTGTAAAGAGTGTGCCGAGAGTCGGTAAGCAAGTTCAGGGAGTGACTGTTATAATAAGTAAACACAACTAAAGACAATTCAAGAAACACAAACAACGCACATATAATACACTGGAACAGAAACAATAATGCCTGGGGAAGGTACCAAAGGAAGTGACATATATTGGGAAGATAATCAGGGAGGTGATGGAGTCCAGGTGAGTCTGATGACGCGCAGGTGCGCGTAACGATGGTGACAGGTATGCACCATAACGAGCAGCCTGGTGACCTAGAGGCCGGAGAGGGAGCACACATGGCAATGCTAATACACAGTTAGATACCATCTGTAGCCTAGAGGTACTTTCTTAATTAGTATCATAAATGCTGAAAGTAGGCTATTTCATAACATAAAATATGCATCCAAGCCCAAAAGAAATCTTATCATCACCCCTCACCCAGTATGTGCAGCTTACTATGGCCTACCTAAGATTCACAATAATAAACTATGGTCCTTCTGTAGCTCAGTTGGTAGAGCATGGCGCTTGTAACGCCAGGGTAGTGGGTTCGATCCCCGGGACCACCCATACGTAGAATGTATGCACACATGACTGTAAGTCGCTTTGGATAAAAGAGTCTGCTAAATGGCATATATTATTATTATCAGAATCACATTGGGTCGTTTTCACAGCTTTCTATTTACTTACAAATGATCAAACTGATGACATTTTGCACAGAAAATCATTCCCGTTTCTTTTGAGTTATTGCATTTTATCCCTGGTACTCATCCGTCTCTGCTCCAAGAAAGAAGCAGAGATGAAAGAGAAACACACAAAACAAAATTATAAAAGCAACATGTTGGTTTCATGAGCTAAATTTGTTTTCCACAAAAATGTTCCATAAGCAGGCCACTGGCCAAATGTGCAATTTTAGAGTCAATGCCACAGATGTCTCAAGTTTTTAGGGAGCCAAAATGGAGCCGGAGGAGATGGCTGCCGTTTAACGGGCTCTTAACTAATTTTGTGTGTTTTTCCACGTTTTTTGTAAATGATTTTGTACATAATGTTTCTGCCACCGTCTCTTGTGACTGAAATAGCTTCTGGATATCAGAACAGCGATTACTGACCTCAAACTGGGCAAAGATTTTTCCTTTAATGAGTCGGATGCGAAGTATTTACTGCAGATACCTGAGTCCAAATCCCCATCATTTGCAGGAAGAAGAGACACTGATGCAGGGGACGCAGGTCCGGGTGCCCTGTGAGAATTTGTCGCCGAGTGGGTAGCTCGCCTCTACCATCCGCCTTATTGGCCAACGTACAATCATTGGAGAATATTCCAGATGACCTCTGTTCAAGACAATTCTACCAACGGGACATTAGAAACTGTAATATCTTATGTAATATCTTAATATCTTAAGTACAGACTGGAATATGTTCCGGGATTCATCCGATGGCATTGAGGAGTACACCACATCAGTTACCGGCTTCATCAATAAGTGCATCGATGATAGTAACCGTATGTACATACCCACACCAGAAGCCGTAAATTACAGGCAACATCCGCACTGACCTAAAGAGTACAACTTCCGCTTTCAAGGACTGGGACTCAAACCCGGACGCTTAAAAGAAATCCAGCTATGCCTTCCGACGAACCATCAAACCATCAAAGCATCAATACAGGACTAAGATTGAATCATACTACACCGGCTCCGACGCTTGTCAGATGTGGCAGGGCTTGCAAACTATTACCTACTACAAAGGGAAGCAAGCCGCGAGCTGCCAAGTGACACAAGCCTACCAGACGAGCTAAATGACTTCTATGCGTACTTCGAGGCAAGCAACACTGAAGCATGCATGAGAGCACCAGCTGTTCCTAACGACTGTGTGGAACACACTCACCGTAGCCAATGTGAGCAAGACCTTTAACTTCTTATGGCTACAGGGGCAGTATTGAGTAGCTTGGATGAAAAGGTGCCCAGAAATGCCCAGAGTAAACTGCCTGCTCCTCAGTCCCAGTTGCTAATATATGCATATTATTAGTCGTATTGGATAGAAAACACTCTGAAGTTTCTAAAACTGTTTGAATGATGTCTGTGAGTATAACAGAACTCATATGGCAGGCAAAAACCCAAGAAAAATCCAAACAGGAAGTGGGAAATCTGAGGTTGGTCAATTTTCAACTCAGCCCCTATCGAATACACGGTGGGATATTGGTAAAGTTGCACTTCCTAAGGCTTCCACTAGATGTCAACCGTCTTTAGAAAATTGTTTGAGGCTTCTACTGTAGGTGGAGCCGAATGAGAGGGGAATGAGTCAGGTGTCTGGCAGAGTGCCACAGGCTGGTCATTCGCATTTCACATGAGAGGGAGCTGTGTTCCTTTGCTTTTCTGAAGACAAAGGAATTCTCCGGTTGGAACCTTATTGATGATTTATGTTAAAAACATCCTAAAGATTGATTCCATACATCGTTTGACATGTTTCTAAAGGACTGTAACGGAACGTTTTGACATTTCATCTGCAACTAGTGAACACGCTTCGTGAGTTTGGATTTGTTTACCAAATGCGCTAACAAAAGTAGCTATTTGGACATAAATGATGGACATTATCGAACAAATCAAACACTTATTTTGGAACTATGATTCCTGGGAGTGCATTCTGATGAAGATCATCAAAGGTAAGTGAATATGTATAATTTTATTTCTAACTTCTGTTGAATCCAACATGGCAGATATATATAAATGGTTTCTGAGCGCCGTTCCCAGATTCTTGCATGGTTTGCTTTTTCCCGAAAGCTTTTTTGAAATCTGACACAGCGGTTGCATTAACTTCTTGGATATAGGGGGCGCTCTTTTAATTTATGGATTAAAAGACGTTCCCATTTCGAACAAGATATTTTGTCACGAAAAGATGCTCGACTATGCATATAATTGACAGCTTTGGAAAGAAAACACTCTGACGTTTCCAAAACTGCAAAGATATTGTCTGTGAGTGCCACAGAACTAATGCTACAGGCGTAACCAAGATGAAACTTCAAACAGGAAGTGAGCCAGATTTTTGAGGCGCTGTGTTCCAATGTCTCCTTATATGGCTGTGAATGCGCCAGGAACGAGCCTACACTTTCTGTCGTTTCCCCAAGGTGTCTGCAGCATTGTGACGTATTTGTAGGCATATTGGAAGATTGACCATAAGAGACTACATTTACCAGGTGTCCGCCTGGTGTCCTCCGTCGAAATTGGTGCGTAATCCAGCTGCATGTATTTTCCCATGTAATTCAGAGGAGAAACAAAACTGCCACGAATGACTTATCATCGAATAGATATGTGAAAAACACCTTGAGGATTGATTCTAAACAACGTTTGCCATGTTTCTGTCGATATTATGGAGTTAATTTTGAAAAAAGTTTGGCGTTTTGATGACTGAATTTTCAGGGGGTTTTCTCAGCCAAACGTGATGAACAAAACGGAGCGATTTCTCCTACACAAATAATATTTTTGGAAAAACTGAACATTTGCTATCTAACCGAGAGTCTCCTCATTGAAAACATCCGAAGTTCTTCAAAGGTAAATTATTTTATTTGAATGCTTTTCTTGTTTTTGTGAAAATGTTGCCTGCTGAATGCTAGGCTTAATGCTATGCTAGCTATTAATACTCTTACACAAATGCTTGTTTTGCTATGGTTGAAAAGCATATTTTGAAAATCTGAGATGACAGTGTTGTTAACAAAAGGCTAAGCTTGAGAGCCAATATATTCATTTCATTTCATTTGATTTTCATGAATAGTTAACGTTGCGTTATGGTAATGAGCTTGAGGCTATAATTACGATCCCGGATACGGGATTGCTCGCCGCAACAGGTTAACCTGTTACTCCTACCCCCTACTTTTTCGAACATTCTGTTAAAAATCGAGCAACATTTCAGCACCCTGCTGCTCATGCCAGGAATATAGTATATGCATATGATTAGTATGTGTGGATAGAAAACACTCAGACGTTTATAAAACTGGTTAAATCACGGCTGTGACTATAACAGAACGTGCGTTTCATCTAAAAGTGCAGGAAAATCTGATCACTGAAAATGGAAAAATATATCCATGCGCGACTTGAACCCATTGATAAAGGTGAACCACATTTAATGGGGCTGAGGTTGCAATACCTACAGCTTCCACACGTTGTCTAGAGTCTTGTCATTTGCCAACTGTTTGTTTCTTGGCCAAACAGACGCAAGGCAGCGCATTTCTTCCGGTCTCTGACCGGATATTTTGGTTGAGATTTACCCGGACAGTATTTCCAGACGGACAGCTAAAGAATATACTTCGCCTCGTGATCAATTTGATTGCTTATTAACGTTTAATAATACCTAAAGTTGCATTACAAAAGTATTTCGAAGTGTTTTGTGAAAGTTTATCGTCAACTTTTTTTATTTAAAAAATTGACGTTACGTTATAAGACACTATTTTTTTTGTTTATCACACAGTCTTCATAGATCGATATCTAGGCTATATATGGACCGATTTAATCGAAAAAAAGACCCAATAGTGATTATGGGACATCTAGGAGTGCCAACAAAGAAGATGGTCAAAGGTAATGAATGTTTTATATTTTATTTGTGCGGTTTGTGTAGCGACGACTATGCTAATTATTTTGTTTACGTCCCCTGCGGGTCTTTTGGGGTGTTACATGCTATCAGATAATAGCTTCTCATGCTTTCGCCGAAAAGCATTTTAAAAATCTGACTTGTTGCCTGGATTCACAACGGGTGTAACTTTAATTCAATACCCTGCATGTGTATTTTAATGAACGTTTGAGTTTTAACTAGTACTATTAGCATTTAGCGTAGCGCATTTGCATTTCCAGATGTCTAGATGGGACGCCTGCGTGCCAGGTAGGAGCAAGAGGTTAAGGAGAAGTATATTTATAATTCCATGTGTAACACTTGTATTTTCATCAACATTTATAATGAGTATTTCTGTAAATTGATGTGGCTATGCAAAATCACTGGATGTTTTTGGAACTACTGAACATAACGCGCCAATGTAAACTCAGATTTTTTTGTATATAAACTTTATCAAACAGAACATACATGTATTGTGTAACATGAAGTCCTTTGAGTGTCATCTGATGAAGATCATCAAAGGTTAGAGATTAATTTTTATCTCCATTTGTGCTTTTTGTGACTCCTGTCTTTGGCTGGAAAAATGGCTGTGTTTTTCTGTGGCTTGGTGGTGACCTGATATAATCGTTTGTGGTGCTTTCGCTGTAAAGCCTTTTTCAAATCAGACACTGTGGCTGGATTAACAATAATTGTATCTTTAAAATGGTGTAAATTACTTGTATGCTTGAGGAATTTTAATTATGAGATTTGTGTTGCTTTGAATTTGGCACCCTGCACTTTCACTGGCTGTTGTCATATCGATCCCGTTATCGGGATTGCAGCCCTAATAAGTACTTGTCAACATTCACAAATCCGCAGGGCCAGATGGATTACCAGGAGGTGTACTCCAAGAAAGCTCTGACCAACTGGCAAGTGGCTGCACTTACATTTTCAATCTGTCCCTGGCCGAGTCTGTAATACCTACATGTTTCAAGGAGACCACCATAGGCCCTGTGCCCAAGAACACCAAGGTAACCTGCCTAAATGACTACTGACCTGTAGCACTCACATATGTAGCCATGAAGTGCTTTGAAAGGCTGGTCATGGCTCACATCAACACCATTATCCCAGAAACCCTAGACCCACTCCAAATGCATACCGCCCCAACAGATCCACAGATGATGCAATCTCTACTGCAATCCACACTGCCCTTTCCCATCTGGATTAAACAAACACCTACGCGAGAAGGCTGTTCATTGACTACAGCTCAGCGTTCAAAACCATAGTGCCCTCAAATCTTATCAATAAGCTAAGGACCCTGAGACTAAACACCTCCCTCTGGACTTCTTGACAGCTGCTCTAGGTGGTAAGTGTAGGCAACAACACATCTGATATGCTGATCCTCAACATGGGGGCCCCTCAGGGGAGCGTGCTTAGTCCCCTCCTGTACTTTCTGTTCACCCGTGACTGTGAGGCCAATCACGACTCCAACAGCATCATTAAGCTCGCAGATGACACAACAGTGGTAGGCCTGATCACCGACAACGATGGAGTCGTGATTGGCAGCCTACAGGGAGGAGGTCAGAGACCTGACCGTGTGGTGTCAGGACAACAACCTCTCCCTCAACGTGATAAAGATAAAGAAGGTGATTGTGGACTACAGGAAAAGGAGAGCGGAGCCCGCCCCCATTCTCATAGACTGAGCTGCAGTGGAGCAGGTTGAGAGCTTCAAGTTCCTTGGTGTCCACATCACCAACAAACTAACATGGTCCAAGCACACCAACACGGTAGTGAAGAGGGCACGACAATGCCTATTCCCCCTCAGGAGACTGAAAAGATTTGGCATGGGCCCTTAGATCCTCAAAAGGTTCTACAGCTGCACCATCAAAAGCATCCTAACTGGTTGCATCACCACCTGGTACGGCAACTGCTCGGCCTCCAACCGCAAGGGCTACAGAGATTGATGCGTACTGCCCAGTACATCACGGGAGCCAAGCTTCCTGTCACTATACCAGGCCTGTATACCAGGCGGTGTCAGAGAAAGGCCCTAATAATTTCCAAAGAATCCAGCCACCCTAGTCATAGACTGTTCTCTCTGCTACCACACAGCAAGTGGCACCAGAGCGCCAAGTCTAGGTCCAAAAGGCTTCTTTTACACCCAAGCCATGACTGCTGAACAGCTAATCAAATGGCTAACCAGATTATTTGCATTAAACCCCCCCTTTTTCTTACACTGCTGCTACTCCTGTTTATTATCTATGCATAGTCACTTTACCCCTACCTACATGTACATATTACTCCAATTACCTGATTAATCTGTATCGCACATTGACTAGTATATAGTTTCCTTTATTGTTATTTTATTGTTGCTCTTTTTTTTTTGGTAAATGTTTTCTTAACTCTTATTTTTCTTAACAGCACTGTTGGTTAAGGGCTTGTAAGTAAGCATTTCACGTTAAGGTTGTATTCGGGGTATTTAACAAATATCATTTGATTTGATTTTGATTTAGCCTATAGCACGTTTTCTATATGATTGTGTTAGGATTGGGTGACCTCAGATTTGACTTTAATCAAACATCACACATAGTCGGGCGTTGCAGATGGGTTATTAGCAGTTGCTGCCGGGTGCGGGTTAACAAACAGCTGACCACTAGCGCACACACACATGCATGTAAACACACATGTGGAAGCACAAATGCATGAAAGTATGCAAGTATGGACACATCCACTAACACATTATACTGTCATCATGCCCATTGTGAACAATAGGTGCAAGGTTGAAAAGGAAATACTTTTGTCGTCCTCTTCTTTTTCGTCTGATGGAGGTTTTGACAAATTTGACTCTAAGCAGCATGTCTTACTGAAATATGTTCTCTTACTGTAAAATGCATTTACAATGTTTTTGTCTTTAGCCTACTATAAGCCTACTAAATTTAGGTCAAACAAACCTGGGGAAGTGCAGTGGGCAAAATATTTATTTTTTAATCTGCAAAGAACATCCGGAAATATCGGATCATGTTCCTATAGGCTTAGGCTACATAGATCCCATAGCTAAGTAACATGGCCCACAGATTTGTATTAAGCAAAAGGCAAAAGCAGGTTGAAAGTATGTTTGATGTGAGTTGTAAGAGCATAGTGATACATGCAACTAACATTGAAAATGTGCTGTAGGCTACAGTCAGAGAGAGCAGAAGGATTTTTTTGACAGGGGGTGCAGGATATTTAAAAAAAATCTGATTTAGATATGTTTCTGCTTATAATTTCCAACATTTTCGTAGGCTATTTGTTAATCAACTCGTCTGTAATTAGATACATGCAGCTTCTCTTCTGTCATTATATGTTTCCCTAGAATACTAAACAAACCCTTGCCTCAGTGGAGTTCAAATAGGTCAAGTTTGTTCTGTCGCCTCTGCTTCTTTCGCGGAGCAAAGACATTTGGGGACCGGGGAGAAAACGCAATAGCTTAATTTAAGTTTTTTTTAAACGGGAAAGATTTTAATTGCAAAATGTCCAAATGACATCAGTTTGACCGGTTGTAAGGACATAGAAAGCTGTGAGAACGACCCAACATGTTTCTGATAAGATTTCAGTTGGGCTTGGATACATATTTTATGTGGTTGTATTAACTTACTATCAACTAATGATGCTAATGAAGATAACACCTCTACATATGGCATCTAACTTTGCATTAGCATTCTCTCAAGATGCTGAAATTAATACATCAAATTTCTCTCCTCCTGTTCCCGAGTCAACATTTTGCCTACATTTGGTGTATCAATTTACTGCAAGAAATGCTTAATTGTGATGGACTTAACATTAAAGCTATGTTCGAGGTTATAGCCGTACAGTCAGTGTCCAGATATCAGTTTCCATTTAACTAATCTGCATAGTAGGCTACGGTTGAAGTGCCATAGGCGCATTTGAACCAAATCTTTCTCAAACTTTACTTTTCTGGCCTTATCTTCTCTTTATTTTTAACTCTCCATTTTGCAGCTTTTCTCTTATCAACTTAAACTCTGACATTGTCGTTATTGCCTCCAACATTAACTTTTTCTCCCCATTCCCAAAAACATTTGGTGTTTGGCATATTTGGTGCACATACAGTAAGGCCCTAAAATGTAGGCTTATGCACTAATGCCAGAAAGGCTACATTTAGTTTTATTTCATTATTTTATGGTATCAATATAAATTACACAAGAATGATACATGTATGTTTTTCTAATGTGTTGTTTTATCTTTGTTCAACCCGCCCGCCACCCAAATGCCCTTCATCCACACAATATTTCATGACCCTAAACCATTCGGACTGCAGGTTATGATGGAAGAAATAATGGTTACATGGCAATCATCCTATTGGTCTCATCATTGATTGGTGTAGTTGTGCGGCCTATACAGGCGCAACGTGCCTCCTGACGTTCTGGCGTGCTAGGGGTTAAATTGGGAGGTAGGGGAGTCACCAGTTCACCACACAGCGGCGCGTTCTGGGGCACTTCTCAGCGGAAAACATCTGATTCCAACACATCTCTGAAAAAGCGGTGTTTGGTTCAACCTTCATAGAGGATAGGAGACGTGTCGACCGGTCTCGGTAGCTTTTGAATAACATTCAGAACACTGGAATAGAAACCTCGAATATGAATAATTCTGTCTGGAGCGCTTGTTAACGGTACGTGACATCCACATTCTTTCGCATCCACAAATTCACAGGCAGGGAAGGCTATTTGTGTTTCGCTGTCACGGAATGCTTCACTTTAAAATAGAAATTCATACATTTGGAATTATATTTTACATGCCTGATCAAACATCCAAGAAGCCCCCATGATTTTTCCATTAGATCCAGCTGTGCGCGCTATGCACACGTCGCTAAGGTAATGGTTTAGTGCTAGGTAATTGTGGGAGGTCGCTATTTTAGCTTTCTGAAAAGATACTTCAGCTGAGTAACAGATCATTTTTTTCCGGGACAACTTGTTGAGTATTATATTTAAACTACGCTAAAATCATGTTTTGGGGACCTAAGATGTTTATCTGTTAAACAAGGCCGTCTTCATGGGCCTACCAAAATGGGTTATCATGGTCTCTTTGCATTGCGCAACCATATTTATCCTCTTCATAACTGGATATTTGCGTGTATATGAAATGCCATAGCTCATTAGTCATATACTAACGGCATTTGTTAGTATCCCTAATAGACAGCTGCCTGGCGGTTTCGGAATGTAGTCTTTGTAGCTTCGGCCACTCTGTATCCACAGTGGGTCTAGGCTGCAGTTGTGGTATTTCACCATCCTATTGAGTGTCTGATTCATGCCCTGATCTCCTCCAGATGTGCTGAATAGAACTTCACTTTTCCTTCTAATGAAGCAACACAACGCCCAGGATTGGGACATCTCTCTCCCTTTTTGCAGCCATTCCGTTGACTTAGTGTAAATCTTTTATTTAAAAAAAAATGTGTATGGCTTCAGCCTAACTAGTTGAAGATGCCTGAAGAATCCAAAAGATGGTAGGTGTTCTTGATGTAGCTTAACCATCCAGTGTTTGGAAAGTTGGTCCCCTGGCTGGTTTAAAATGCCTAATTACAAATAGCCATGCTGCTGGCTAGTCCTTCTCTCACCTTTTTAAAGCTGTGGCATTGAGTATTCGCTCAGGAGATGCCAATGGTTTTTGTCTGTCCTTAGATTAGGGGCAGTCTCTTCCTGCAGTTACTGTCAGGTTTGTTAGTCATGCTGACATTGGGAAGTTGTTTTAATTAGCTTTTTTCTGAAGTTGCTGACATGGCCTCTTGTTAGGGCAAAGTCACTGGGACTGTCAGTCCATGGTAGTTACTGAGCAGCCAGCATCATGTGCCTAATGTAACCACCACCTGAAAGGTAGTTCAGCCTGTCAACCCTGGCTGACAGTATCCCAATAACCCTCTTGCCCATTTACTTGGGATTTTGACTTGACACACAAACACTGGTGTGTTGTGATCCACAGATGACTCAATCAGTCACGTGGTGCTATCTGGGATCTGATTGGTTATCTAGTCAGTCATTTGGTTTGGAAAGGAAACCCTCTCTGCTTTGTTATCTGATAATTTATTGGCTATTAGGAACATAACTGTTTCCTCTGTGATAGAGGCCCAGTAAACACACATGTAAAGTGTGAGAACATTTACTCGGTGACCGATAGGCCCCAAGGTTACGTGTGTCTTAAAGTGGGGGATGCAATCAAACCCTGTCTCCAGCTATCATATGATGACTGGAAAACTGTTCTAGTCATTTCTGTAGACCTTGAATGCACTTTGGTGTGTTCAAGGTCGACAAAGAAAATCTGCTCTCATAGCAGAAACCAATGCATGAACGTTTTATTGTCTTAGTGCTGTTGCTCTTGTGATTCAAGCCATATAATGCACATGATTGCTGGCAAAGCGAGATTTGGCTGTGGTTTTGAGTGTGCGTGCAATTATAGACTTGATTTGCAAGAAGATGTTAGATCATTTGCCACTGTAGCTCTGCAAAGCATGTCATCTGACTTTTACATGCTGAAAGTAGTTTGGTTTAGAAGAGCTGCATACTTCTCCAATGGCAGTTTAAGTGTTATTATTATATCACTGATTTAGATGGGTTAAAGGTGATATTGACATACAGGCCTGATGCACTAAACGTCCCCAAGAGCTTATTTCTCATCATAATAGAATATGGACTAGTCCAATCGCTTGAGGACAACTGGGACTGAGGACAGTCATTATATAATTATTTCATTACATTTACATTACATTTAAGTCATTTTCACCAAAGAAATGTGTACTGGGCTGGTTATGCATCCCCTGTAGTGGCTGGAACTGTCCTTTTCAGGACTATGTGAAAATAAATGTCCAGGTTGGCACAGTAGTGTGAAAAAGGGTACTTAAGGGGCTGCCTTGACTATTGTTTAAACATCTTCCAGTCTCCCACTGTAGTTTAAATGTTAACGTGTTTACCAGTCATCAGAGGGGAATTTACCTGACGAGTGAAGTTAATGTTAACTACTCTTCAGCAGTCACTGTGCACTAGTTTTACAAGAGCTTGTGGACTGTCAGCTTTGTACTTGTTTTCAGGAAGTGGACTGTTTGTTTTTGAGTAACCCCCCCCCCCCAGACTGACCCTGAGAGGACTACAAGAGGCCTCTATGTAGAGTGGCGGGAATTCAGCTGGAGCTGTGTCATACATGAGGTTCTTGGAAATGTTCTCTCTAAGCTCCGCTAGTAAGCGGGCGAGCAGTAGCCCGAGACTGCCGCGCTGAAGAAATGTCAGCCCATGGAGAAAAGCACCAGATTGAATTTCACTTAACTTTCTAGCGTCAACAGGGGAAACTCTAGAAAGTGATCAACGTTTCCCTTCACTGTGGCAATTGTGATCAAATCAATAGCCACTTTCATTGCAACATACCAAAAGTAACTATGAAAGAGAATTTGTTGTAGGCCGAACACATCGGAGTAGGATACTATTGCACTGACACGCACAACTCAGCCCGTACTCTACACAGACCTGTGCGGCATAACATTTACATTTTAGTCATTTAGCAGACGCTCTTATCCAGCGTGACTTACAGACAATTAGGTTTAAATTCCAATGATGCTTGTTTTGAGATCCAAGTGAGACTGGCATGTAGCCACGTGTGGTCATTTTGTTCACATATCCTTTTAGTTGGAGTTATTCACAGTTTTAGTTTGATAAGTTTGATAACAGGCCACTCTGGTAGGCCTACATTGATGAAGTAGACTAATTGGCAAAAGTTATAGCTGGAAGTTTGTGCTACGCAGACCTGAAATTTGCTCAGTGCTGAGAAATTGAGGCAACATTGGTTCTTGACCTTGTAAGTCTCATTATTCCTGAGTTACACTCTATTTTATAGAAATAGAGTTTAGCAGGCCTATGTTCTCGATCCCGCCTCAGTCACATTCTTGGACATTACTATACATTGTCAATCCTTTACACTGTAGTCTTCTCACCCATTTTAAGGTTTTAGACTACAGCTGCTGAGGGTGGATTGCACGCTCTACTGTCATGATGTCCTGTGTGTTATGAGATTACTGGAGCGTATGGCCAGTTTTAAAACACCAACCAGGTAGCGTAAGATTAACTTCATTTAATAGCTCAACCTTTGTTCACTCCCAACCTTTGCTCTCACCATAGTCAGTCAAGGCAAATTTCCAGTATTGCGGCGATCTACGCAGCATCTGCAAGTGCCCCTGAAGGTATGTGTCATATGGAAAATAAATGCTTAGCGTTTAGCTGCTGAAATCAACCTATGGTGGTTTTTATAATGTGCTGTTGTAGTGTTTCTCTTGTTCTCTCTCAGAAAGAAGCCATTTTGTTCCCTAATCCAGCTGTGAGTGTTGATGGTTCCAGAGCTCTGTGTTGGCAGTCAAGTCTCCTCTTGCAGTTTACAGTACTGGTCGGCCACTGACTTTATATTTTACTGTAGGCTACTCTCTGTGCTCTGTTTCTGTCTTTGTCATGAAGGGCCTAGTTACAGCTGTGATAGTGTTAGTAATAATGAACTGTGGCTGTAGTTGTTAATAGCAAATGTTGTCTCCTACCATAACCAGAGGACCACATTGCACACAGATGGACAGTGTGGTGGTATCCAGCTGTCTTTTAGCCTCAGATAAGGTGACCCAAGCTGAGTGTGACTTCCTTAGAAGCTGCCACAACGTTCTCTAAAACCAGAACGGCTGAGTGTTCCTTTAACATAATATCTTGGTACTCCATGGCTCACTCTGCCTCTTACTGTCTTCACTACACTGAAAGAGGAGCAATGTTAATCACAATGGATTATACTCTAGCATTGTTTCCTGACTTACAGTGCCTTGCAAAAGTGTTCATCCCCCTTGGTGTTTTTACTTTTTTTTGCGTTACAACCTGTAATTTAAATTTAATGTAATAGACATACAAACAATAGTCCAAGTTGTTGAAGTGAAATTCTACAAAACAAGTAAAAAATAAATAAATGTAAAAGTGGTGCGTGCAGAGCAAGGATTTGGCCTAGCGTCGTCCGGGTTAGGGAGGGCTTGGTCGGTAGGGATGTCCTTATCTCATCGCGCACCAGCGACTCCTGTGGCGGGCCTGGCGCAGTGCGCGCTAACCAAGGTTGCCAGGTGCACGGTGTACCCTCCGGCACATTGGTGCAGCTGGCTTCCGGGTTGGATGCGCGCTGTGTTAAGAAGCAGTACGGCTGGTTGGGTTTTGTATCGGAGGACGCATGACTTTCAACCTTCGTTGACAGTGCCGCCCACCAACTCATGGACCAGGCAAGGAGGGCATTAATCAGAAGCCAATCAGAACCCTGAAGGAGCCGCGAAGCTCCACAGTGGAAATTGCCGTATCTGTCCATAGGACCACTTTAAACCGTACACTCCACAGAGCTGGGTTTTATGGAAGAGTGGCCAGAAAAAAATAAGCAAACATGTTTGGTGTTTGCCAAAAGGCATGTGGGAGACTTTTTAAACACGGGGAAGAAGGTACTCTGGTCAGATGAGACTAAAATTGCGCTTTTTGGCCATCAAGGAAAACTGTCTCATCACCCTGGGAATTCCATCCCCACAGTGAAGCGTAGTGGCAGCATCATGCTTTGGAGATATTTTTAATCGGCAGGGACTGGGAAACTTGTTAGAATTGAAGGAATGATGGATGGTGCTAAATACAGACAATTTCTTGAGGGAAACCTGTTTCAGTCTTCCAGATATTTGAGACTGGGATGGAGGTTCACCTTCCAGCAGGACAATGACTCTAAGCATACTGCTAAAACAACACGAGTGGTTTAAGGGGAAATATTTAAATGCCTTGGAATGGCCTAGTCAAATCCCAGACCTCAATCCAATTGAGAATCTGTGGTATGACTTAAAGATTGCTATACACCAGCGTAAGCCATCCAACTTGAAGGAGCTGGAGCAGTTTTGCCTTGAATGGGCAAAAATACCAGTAGCTAGATGTGCCAAGCTTAGACACCCCAAGAGACTAGCAGCTGTAATTGCTGAGAAAGGTGGCACTACAAAGTGTTGATTTTGGGGGGCGTGAGTAGTTTTATGTATAGTCTTATTTCTTGTTTCATAAAATACATTTCGCTTCTTCAAAGTGATAGGCATGTTGTGTAAATCAAATTACCCCCCCCCCCAAAAAAAATAAATACATATTTTAATTCTAGGTTAAGGCAACAAAATAGGAAGAATGCCAAAGGGGTTGAGTACTTTCTCAAGCCACTGTAGGTTACATGGAACAGCTTTAATTTGAACACCCAGCCTCTCACCCGAAGATCTTTATGACAGCCTAGAATTGGACTGGACAGGGCAGAGGCCCTATGTGAATCACATGACTGACAGGACGCACTGTTCGAAAGAGGAAGTGTGTCCCTGGCTAGTTGCCCAGCCGTTTCTGATGCCATCCAGGTGTTCCTTTCTCACACACATTGTCTTAATTAAAGACCCCACAGAGTTGCATCACCTCCCATCCCTACATGCATGGCTATCAATGGGTTTACAGCAAGGCTTCAATATGATGGGTGGTTAGTAAGAACGAGGTACTGGGTCATGGCTCCTCATTGTGGATCATTATAGGGATATTACTTTTTACGATGCTCACAAAACCTTTTAGGGGACAATTTCAGGTAGCGGAAGCCAGCAGAAGCTGTTAATCTTTAAAATGTTTGGAGCTGTGATATATTTGTTCTATTCTTTTATCACAAATGTTTTTGTAAACAAGTTTATGTTACGTGATATTTAATTTCATACTTTATATACATTTTCCAAAAGCTTAAAGTAATTGTCCAGTGTTTCCTGATTTCTATGAAATATGACCTATAATTAGTAATATGAGTGATACTTTTCTTTCTGAATTTAAAACAAATTAAAGATGCACTATGCAGAAATCGTCCTGCCATTTCTCCGGTTGCTCAAATTCTAGTTTGCCTTTTTTCAGTTTGGGACAAAACAAGCAAGTATTTTGTAGAGGATAATTGTACCATCTAAACTACTGAAATATATGGTGTAAAAGACTTCAAAACTAAATATTAGAATGGGAAGCATAGAAATAGTGCACATAGAACAGCGCTACCACTTCTTAGACACGCTTTCAATGAGTGGCAGATCTATGACTCACTTCTATGTGAATATTGCCGCTTTAATATTTTAAAAAAAAGCTTTGTGTCGGAATGCTGTGGCCATATGCCATTCATTAACAATATTAATTGGATTCGACTGATATTTAATTTTATGCTTTGACCATATGAGTCAACAACATTGTTTGGGTACGAGTTAACAGAATATGAAACTTTTTTTTAGTGACATTTTCACTGGACAGTTGCTTTAACATCAGTAGTTGCATTATATTTCTCGCTCTCCCCTTCCCTCCTACAGGCACATAACGGAGCATGTGCTAGTACTGAGTCTCTTTGCTGAGTCGACCCCCTGGCCTGAACAAGGAGCTGCCGTCTGATTTGGTTTACCTGTCCTGACTCCAGTAAGGCTAGCCCCTACCCCACCATGTCTACTGAAATGGAGAGCGTTGCACCCGTGGTCCCGGATGCCCCCTCCAGCACCCCCGCCTCCACAACCAGCCCTCCCACCACACCCTCCACAGCACCAGCCAAGACCCCCTTTAAGAAAGAGAAGAAGAAAGGTAATGTATGAAAGGGGCTTCTCCCTCTTACCCCACGTAAGGGATTTGGTGTTATGGGCAGAACATACTTTTTTTGAGTCGTCGGACTTTACCTTTGGTCTAGTTTTACACCTTGCTTTCCATGTGTCTTGTGGTGTGATGGTTGAGGCTACGTCATGAATTATAAATGGCATTCTCAACCAGACAAAGTGACAATCGATCCAATGATTAACTTTTCTCTCCTTCCCTTTGCCCAGCTCCAGAGAAGACTGATGAGTACCTGCTGTCAAGGTTCCAGGGTGATGGTGTGCGGTACAAGGCCAAGCTGATCGGCATCGACTATGTTCCAGAGGCCCGAGGGGACAAGATGAGCCAGGACTCCATGATGAAACTCAAGGTACCAGATATTAGGATGCAGATGCAGTACACGTTAGTGAAGAGCAAATTGAATATGATTTTTGTTAGTCTGTTTTCTATGGTAACTTCTCTCTGGGTGTGCATATGGTGGTGAGCTGTCTTTGTGTTAGTATGTCATTGTGTTGTGGTGTCTTTGCAGGGCATGGCAATAGCTTCTCGGTCCCAGGGCAAACACAAGCAAAGGATCTGGGTCAACATATCCATGTCAGGCATCAAGATCATTGATGAGAAAACAGGGGTGAGAACTGTTTGACTTTCTAATCCACAGTTCATCCCTCTATCTAAATCATGTCTCAGTGCCTGAGGAGTATCAACTTTACTTCCAACCTTTACAATTCCTATAATAGAGAATTGTAGAGACATTTTCACAAGGTAAACACAGGACATGATCTCAGTCGAGTAGGTTCCATGTTGGCCTAAATGCAAGTGTTTATATTATTAACTTATTGAAGACTGACTGTTTTTAAAATCGGTTCTCTCTTCTCCCTCACAGGTGATAGAACACGAGCACATAGTGAATAAGATCTCATTCATCGCCAGAGACGTAACGGATAACAGGGCCTTCGGCTACGTGTGTGGGGCCGAGGGACAGCACCAGTTCTTCGCCATAAAGACTGGCCAGCAGGTAAGACTCATGGGGACACACGTAGATTGTTCGATTGTTGCAAGTAGTTGATTGTCTGACTGTTTTTCCATTCATCTCTTCTCCATATAGGCAGAGCCCCTGGTCATTGACCTAAAGGATCTATTCCAGGTCATCTTCAACGTGAAGAAGTCCGAGGCTTCACAGAAGGTAAATAACTATGGTGGGGTTGTTTATTAGGGCATGCCATACAAATTGTACTTTTCTGTTAAATGTTTTTCTATGTTCTGGTAGTACAGCCCTGTTCCAAACATTTTTGGTCATGTGACTGAAGTTTGTAGTCAACACTGCCCCCTAGTGCTTCATTAGTCCTGCACCACGAACCATGCTTTCATTGCAATACCGATGACCTGACTCATCGCACACAAATCGCTTCCAATAAGTAAATGGAGAACATATTACATTCCTCCAATGGGAATATTCACCATGTTTCTCTTCTTGCATGATCTTTTCAGGGTGGGAGTAATAATGCGGTAGTTGAGGTAAGTGCCTGTGTATGTTGGCTAACTATAAACTTCATCTGCAACGTACTGCATCCGTGACCTACTGCTGCTGTGTTTTCATTTACAGAATGGTGGTGATGCCTTGCTCAGTATCGATGGCCAGGCTGGCGCTGCCAAAGTAAGTGTTTTAAGATATTGGAATCATACATGTAAAGGAGTGCAAAGTGGATGCAGAAGAGGATTCTACCGGCACAAGTGTCTACTACTAGATGTGCTGTTGAGTCTCATTTTATGGTACATCCAGTATTTTTTAAAGATGCTTAAAATGTATATGTTTTTGTTTAGGAGGTGCAACAGCTGGATTTATTTGGTGATATGTCCACCCCCCCAGACATCCACTCTCCTACAGTAAGTTAGCCTGCTGTTGTGTTCACTGGATGTGCACACATTATTATGGGAATATATATTTTTTTTTTCTGGGAATATACTCATAATGTGAAAAGGCCTAAGTGCTAGAGCTGGGGGAAATGCTCCTAACACAGACTTTACACGTGGATAGGGCCAATGGTTGGCAATTATGTTATATGCCATGCGTGTCTTTGAAGTAAACGTTTTGGACAGAATGGACAACAATTATCTTGCTGGTATTTTATTTTAAATATTGGTTGCTTTTTGCACCCTTTCCTATTCCAAACAAGGATATTTTCCCCCAATGTTATAATCAGGTGGCTTTGACTACTCAAGCTCTGGTAAAGTTCCTCTCAGGTGCTAGCTAGCTCAGTCTTACCCTTGGCCAAAGATGTTTTGTTCTGCCTTGTGGCTGTATGCCAGTCTTTCGCCCAAAACCATAGCTTAACTTTGTAACTTCACCCCTTAAACCAATCAAACCATCTGATGTCATACAGGGCTCTCAAACTCAACTCTGTAAAGGTCTGTCTGTAATAAGTGTATGTTTATTAACTTGAGGTAGTTTTGATTGATTACAAAGGTCAAATCCTGGCTGTATCTTAAATGGCAACACATTCCGAATAATGCTTGTAATCCCTCGGACACAAAGGCGGGTGCCTTGACAAAGCACATTCCTACAGTTGAGTTTCTGAATCCTGTTTTAAATGTTTGTTTAGCTATCACCACTGTTGCTTTATCAATCAAACCGTCTTCTCATGTCATTTGTTATTTCATTTAGCTGTGTTAACAGTTGCTTCTCTCTTTCAGCGCAACAGATTTTTATTTTTTTTCTCTCTCCCTCTCGTTCCCTCCCTTGATAACCAGGAGACTAGTGATATTCTATTGCTGGATCTGTCTGCCGAGGTTGACAGCAATCAGAACTGTATAAAGGGAAATGCCTTCACCTCCTGTACACCTAACCCTTGGGGTGCCCCCCAGACAGAGAACCCCTTCTCCTCCTCGTTTGGCTTCTTTCCAACCCCAGACACGGACCCTTTTGGCAATGACCCCCTTGCCCAATCAGCACCCCCCCGTTCTCTGATCTCAGCCCCCCTCCACCAATCACATCCAAGAAAGCTCTGCTAACTTCTTGGGTGGGCCAATCGGGAGCGGAGTTGGTCTTACAGAAGACTCTGACAACTTCGGTCAGCAGTTGAGCGAGTTGTCCAATAGGAACATGATCCTGGCTCTCAGTAATGGCCAGTGGCCACTAGGGGGAGTGATGACAGAAGAGAGCAGGGTTCCTGTCCAGAATGGTTTGGGATCTGTGCACTCACCACAGAACCCCTTTCTTGACGGTTCTGGGAAAAGTCCTCTCCTTTGTAAAGACGTGATGTTCGATCCACAACTCCCTGCCCCTGTGGGTCCTAGCAAGGATGGTTCGGTTGTGATAAGCCCCCCTCCACAGAGCACTAAGGCTGGACGAGGTCGGAGGAGTGCCAAGGTGAAGCTCCATAGAGGTCCTATGATGTTGCTGCATGTCTGAGAATGAGTCTGTCTGCACACCACCTCCCCAAACCATAATTGGTCTTCTAACAACAACCCCCTTTCACAGCACTGGGATACCATGCTGGCATATTCTATTCCTACAGGCCAACAGGTAGCATTGCACTGTTTTGTCTTTACCAACATGGTTTTGGTACAAGGATGTCAGGGTTGGTGTTTGTCTCTGGGGATACAACTGGAACTGGTGTGGGTTTCTAATGTAACTGCATGTAGTGGTGCTCACATGGCTTCTCTAACCTGCTTGTCCCTGGAGATTAACAACCTCTCTGCTTGACTGTAACCACTGTTTATCTCCTGTTGCTATCTATTTATATGTTTCTTGTCTTAACATTCATGCTTCAGTGAGGTGTGGAGGTAAGTGTTGGTGTTTGTCTTAAGGATTGTTAGGGATGTGCTTTTTTTAAAGGTTCATATTAATGTGAATACAGTATATAAGTGATAGTTTTTCAACCGCATTATCATCCATATAAACCTTGCCATTAATTCAGTGCTCACTACAGTTTTCCCTTGATCACTGGCCCTCGCTGGATAGTCAGTTGTTCAATATCCCTGTAGTAAATTTGGTTGCCTTATTTGCGGTTTGACCACCAGTCTCCTCCTGCCAATGACCTGTTTGGGACCGACCCATATGCTGCTCTCAGTCAGCCTGAATGCTCATCTGCCTCTGACCTCTTCAACAGTCCGACCACCTCTCCCATAGCAGCTCTGGGTAAGACTAGTAGCATCATAGGCTCCAAATAGCGAGAACCCATGTTGTGTTGAAGGGAAATGATTGGCTAGCTTAAATCTGCATTGGCGCAAATCATCCTTTAGCTATGCTGCATTTGAGGCAAACTAGATGGCGTTAAGTTCTTTCAGTCTACCTATTATACCTAAATGAAAAGGTCACCTTATCCTCTTCTCTCCCCTGGTCTTCCTCTGTCCTCCAGGAGCATTGCAGTTGGGTCCCCCTTCAGTCACCATTCATGGCACAGCCACATCACCGTGGGGAGTCCCAGCACCAGGACCTTCTATGTTCACCATGCCAGGAGGGGTAACACTCCACAACCCCCAGCCCACCTTCCCCCAGCCATCTGCCTTCGGTGCCCTTCCTATACCCCCGGCCCCCTGGGGCCAGCAGGCTCCATCCCCGTATGGGGCCCAGCCGGTCACCCAGCCTTGGGGACAGCCTGCTCCTGCAGGGCCCATGGTTGCACCTGGCTGGGGCCAGCCCCCCATGGCTAACCCCTTCCAACCCGGCCCTTATGCCATGATGGGAGGCCCTCCACAGGGTATGCCACAAGGTCCACCCCGGCCACCACCCCGGCCCCCAATCAAGGAGGCCCCAGTCAAGGTAGAACCCAGTGCCTTCACGGCTCTGGACCCCCTGGGAGGGGAGAAGGAGAAGAAGAGTGGGAAGGACATGTTCAAGGACTTCCAGATTGCCAAACCTCCAGCCATCCCAGCCAGGAAGGGGGAGCAAGCTCCTGGAGCCGCCCCCAGCACTAATGGGGATGGTGCATTTGCCCAGTACTTCTCCAGCAAAGTGGGCATGCTCCAGGAGGTTGCGGATCACGACGACTTTGAAATTCAGAGTCAGATTTCAGCGGTTGCCAATGGTAATGGTGGTTGTTTTGGAATTTGGAATTTCAAAATCCTATCAAATCTGTAGGAGATTACCCCAATACCTATTTATCATCTAGTCCCAGCAAATATCAAGTTAAATAAAAAAAATTGTCACATGTGCCGAATACAATGGGTGTAGACCTTAATGTGTAAAAGATAACATGGTCCGGTACCGTTTTCCTGGACGGTAGCACAGTTAAGTCTATGGCTTGGGTTACAGGATGTTTTTTGATGTACAGTAACAGTCAAGTTTGTACACCTACTCATTTGAGTTTTTTTTTTTTTGACTATTTGCTACATTGTAGAATAATCTTTAACACAAACAATGAAACACATATGGAATAATGTATTTTAGGTTCTTCAAAGTAGCCACCCTTTGCCTTGATGACAGCTTTGCACACTTGGCATTCTCTTGACCGGCTTCACCCGGAATGCTTTTCCAACAGTCTTGAAGGAGTTCCCTTGCTGAGCACTTGTTGGCTGCTTTTCCTTCACTCTGTGGTCCAAACCATCCTAATTGGATTGAGGTTGGGTTATTGTGTAGGCTAGGTCATCTGATGCAGCACTCCATCACGCTTCTTCTTAGTCAAATAGCCCTTACACAGCCTGGAGGTGTGTTGGGTCATTGTCCTGTTGAAAACAAATGGTCCCACTAAGTGCAAAACGGATGGGATGGCGTCTTGCTGCTGAATAAATAAACCACCAGCAAAGCACCATCACACCTCCATGCTTCATGGTGGGAACCATACATACGGCGATCATCCGTTCACCTACTCTGTCTCACAAAGACATTGAGGTTGGTCATCAGACCAAAGGACAGATTTCCACGTCTAATGTCCATTGCTCGTGTTTCTTGGCCCAAGCAACTCTTCTTATTGGTGTCCTTTAGTAGTTTCTTTGCAGCAATTCAACCATTCACACAATCACCTCTGAACAGTTGTTATTGAAATGTGGCTGTTACTTGAACTCTGAAGCATTTTTGGGCTGCAATTTCTGTAGCTGGGAACTATATAATGAACTTATCCTCTGTAGCAGAGGTAAGTCTTTCCTGTGCTTGATGGTTTTTGCGACTGCACTTGAAGGAACTTTTAAAGGTCTTGACATTTTCCGGATTGACTGATTTGTCTTCAAGTAATGATTGCCTGTCGTTTCTCTTTTCTTTGATCTGTTCTTGCCATAATATAGCCCTATTTGGTAAAAGACCAAGTCCATATTCGGTTCCCTACCAACTGATTGGCTCAAATGCATTAAGAAGGAAAACAAGGCACACCTGTTAATTGAAATGCATTCCAGATGACTACCTCATGAAGCTGGTTTAGAGAATGCCAAGAGTGTGCAAAGCTGTCATCAATGAAAAGGGTGGCTACTTTTTGAAGAATTTCAAATAGTTTGATTTAACACTACATGATTCCAAATGTGTTATTTCATAGTTTTGATGTGTATACTATTCTACAATGTAAAAATAGAAACCCTTGACTTGTGTCAAATTTTGACTGGTATTGTATCTGTAAAATGTATTTATTTTTGATCCACCTGATTCTTCTCCCGTTTCTTTCCTGTCTGTCTTTAGACTCATCCAAACCGGCTCCTCGGCAAGCTGCTCCCATGTCTTCTGCAGCGGCCCCCGTTCCAGGGCTCCTGGATGCCTTTGCCCCAAATCCAGCCCCAGGCCTGGCTCCAACAGCAGCAACAGGTCTCAACCAGAGCCTATTTGATGATGCATTTGGCACTGCAACTCCCAATGCCTTTGGAGCACCACTCCTAGCAATGGTACGGAAACAGGCTCGTATCGCAATGAATCCTATCAAACGCCAAGCAATTGACGATAACGTACTGCTTTGTATCACTGTTTTTCCGACAGAACACTCCTGTTGCCCAGACCACTGGCGTCTCGGATCCCTTCGGAGACCCCTTTGGAAACCCCTTTGCCTAAGTGACATCCTGCCCATCAGTTCCAGATAATAACCAGCAAGGCTCTACGACCAAATAAGATCTTCAGAACCAGCTGCTACAACGAGCGCCAGACAATCTACATGATTGCGTCTTTTAGCCCCTGCCCCAATGCACACTAACTCCTCACCTGCCTTTTTTGATGTCAGTTACTTAGCTTCCCCCAAACCACCTTCACTTTAAAGATGCACTCTAGAAATGTTTAACTTTTTCTGATGGAAACACGATATCCCACATTTGTATACACTTAAGGGGAAAAAATAAAGATTTTCAGCTAAATAGTTTTTGTGTTTTTTAAAAGATGAGTGCAAACTTCCTCATAAGCCAATTCAATTAGTTGGTCTGTGCCTTTAAGTAAATCAGGTGATGAATGAGCCCGGAGGACTTTAATATGTCTTGCCCAATCGCTGGTAGTAGTAGTTTGTTTCTGTTCCCAGCTCACTTAGCTTTTCAGTGCCACTGAATGAAATGTACTCTAATGAAATTATTCCCGACAGAGGAACATGGCTGGAAGGGAAGGCCCTACAAATACTGTCTATTTAAACACATTTCTTTCATTAGTCTTTGTCGTGTCTTATTATTCTCCGGGACATTTTTAGGGGTTTTACTGTATCCCTAGACTACTCACCTAAGGCTGTTTAAAGTGGGCAACATTCATGTGTCTTAGTATAGGCCACTCAAACAAGTTTTCATAGACCTGTACTTGTGTGGGGTGCAATGTTTCAGTCAACCTATGAAGTAACATTTACCAACAGTTACTGAGTTGTGGACCTGGGTCTTCAGAATCTAAAACTGAGAAATGGCTGAATTCATTCATATGTAATTTTGGTTGCTAATACATACTTGCCTTATCCAAATAAGCCTATAGATACTTTGGTAATGATTTACCTAATGAGTGCAGACTGTAAAGCACCTGGTTAAATGTAACACAATCCTAGGTTACTATTACTCAAACTATTTGCACTTTGATCATACAATGGGTTGTGTGACTCACTTTTTTTGCTGTTGCCAGAATCGCTGATATTTAAATGATTTGACTTTTTAATACATATTCATGTTAAGTCACATTGTACTTTTTGAGTTTTAGTGCCCCTGATTAAGAAAAATTAAAGCGGGTGAATTTGACTCAAGGTTCCTGCCCTATGATGTGATGACTTGTGTTTATACCTACTTTAAAATCATGTTCTAAATAAAGTACTGCTAGCTAGTATGCATTCAAATAATATTGTGGACCTGTCCCCGAGCTGCTGTTCTAACAACTTTTGGCCTTTCAATCACTTAAACTACTATTCCCATAATCCCTTTCACGAATGACACTTTGACGTCATCGAAAACATCATGGTGGACTCGTGTGTGTGTGCATGGTGCTAGACTTGGATTAAAACGTCGACCATATGGAATATATGTCGAAAAGCTGACCATTAAATACGAGGTTTGTATTTTTATGGATTACGATACGTATTTGGAGAAGTGGCAGTATTACATTGCTACATTACTTTCCTAGACGTCTAAAGAACGACTGCTAGCTAACTGTTAGCAAGTTTACAACTTTTAGCACGCTAATAATGCTCATTCGTCGTTACTATGTAAGACATGCTAGCTAACAAAATATAGTGAGCTGAAATTGTATTTACTTTATCTCACTTTACGTTTTCTGGTGTATTTCTCAAGCTGACTTACCCGTGGTAGTCAGCTATGGTATGTGACTGACACGTAGCTGACGTTAGCTAGCTGAGTCAGAAGATAAGTGAGCCAGTGAGTGACATTTAGCAGCTGAGCAGACTTCCTGCAGCCAACAGATGCATTTAGTAGCTAACTAGCTTATACACAAGCCATTGATGGTCATTTGCCAAATATACAATAAAAGTTCGCTTGCTAGCAACCCTGAGCTCTGATGTTTCTTATAGCTAATGTCATCATCCGTGTCACAGCCTCTCTGCAGTAGGACAGAATGCTTCGCAGATCCAGGATCAGTGTTCGTCCGAACGTCAGGCCAGCAGGCAGAGGGCCAGCCCCAGCCTCCTCCCAGGACACTCCACCTTCCCAGGAGGCTCCAACTGCAGTCTCCGAGGACCTTCCCCAGGCAGGGGGCCAGTGCGTGAAGGACACCACCACAACTGCAGTGCTAGAAGCCTCCACAGAGTCCACCACACCCAGAGAGTAAGTGCCAATCGATCAATGGGGAAAGGGTCAGTTGTACAACAGAATGCCTTCAACTGAAATGTGTCTTCTGCATTTAATTCAACCCCTCTGAATCAGAGAAGTGCAGGGGGCTGCCTTATTCAACATCCATAATTGAATCAAATGTATTATATAGTCACTTTTACAGCTAAATGTGTAAATGCAGAGGTGTGGCTGGTAGTGACTGTTCTGGAGGTTTATAATCTCTTGTAGGATTTCAAATCTTGTTGTAGAATTGAAAACTACTCAAGGTAACATGGGTCGTACACATGGTTTAAACTAGTCTGAATTAGGCTGTAATTCACTTCATTTGTATATGCAGCCTGAAGCTAATGCCTGCAAAATCGTGTAAATGTTTAATAAAAATACATTTTAACTTAGTATACCGGTTGTCTGTGCGGTTTGTCCTTCATTTGCTAAAAATCTGAGACAAAATATCCACAGGAAAGTGTTGTTTACCAGATTTGGTTTTTTAGCGAGCCAGTAGGTATATGATTTGGCACCAAGGTAAAGTTTGTTTTGTATTGGATCTTTTTTCATTTCGTCAATATCTTTGAACTAAGCATGCCATGGCAATGAAAATGTTATATTGTAGAACAATCCACACCTTAATTTAAAAAATAATAATTACAAATTAAAAATGGAAATCTGAAGAAAGAAATAGAAATAAATGAAAAAGTCACACAAAAAAGGTCTGGATTGTTTTCCATCCTCCCCTGATTCAGAATATATCATTTATTGTCACAGTAAATAATACTTTCCTGTGGAGATTCGTCTCACATTTCAAGTGGCTAAAAGACAAACCGCACAGACCACCTGAAGAGTAAGTTTAAATGTAAATGTATTATACATTCTGGCTCATAAGAAACATTTACACAATTTTGCAGCCATTGGCTTCAGGCTGTATATACATATTAATCAGACTAGGTTTAAACTTGGTTTTGCCCCAACAACCATCCACTGACTGTGGTTCAGTGTTGCTCACGTATTAGCTGATTGTCTGCATTGTCTCTGACCCTTTTGTCTTTGGTATAGGGATGGAAAAGACCCAAATGGCGAGGCTTCCAGCAGCACCCCCTCTGCCGGTCTTCAAAGGAGGAAGCGGTTCTCTGTCATGCCAAACCTTGCCAAACCCCGGGTGGCCGCCACCCCAGCCCTCACCCGCTCCTCCCCCAGGACCCCCAAGTCCCCTGTGAATGCGGGCACTGAGACTCCAGCTCCAACCCCTGAGGCCCCCAGCCAGACTGATTCTGGACTCCCACAGGGAATGAGATCCCCAAGGCGGAGGCCCTCTGGAGGTAGTAGGCAGGCCAAAGGACAGCCCAAACCCAGGCCACTGTCCCCAGCTTCCCCAGGCCCTACAACAACCTCTCTGGGGAATGTGGCAGTGGAGAACTCATCCTCTTCACAACAGACCCCGCAGGCAGCAGGCAAAGGCAGCATCCAATCAGATCTCCTGGAAAAAACACCAATCATTAAAGTTCCATCCACTCCGTTAGAGATGGTCCCATCGTCCTCCCTTCCAGACAAAGAGGGTATCTCAGTATCAGAGAGAGCTAAGACTCTGGTCGCCAGGTCTGTGTCTGGTGGGCTCACCGGGCTGGCACCAGGGAAGTCCAGGCTTAGCAGGTTCCTGAATGACCCAACAGACCTACAGAGGCTGGCTAAGGCCCGGAAGCTCAGAGAGCTGCTGAGACAGGAGATGAACAAGGAAAAGGTGAGATTGGTTTTAGTCTCACTGTTGATCTTTAGTTCAAAGAATAAAGTGATGCTAGAAAGGTTTTGTATAATTTCAGCCAGTAATTTTGAAAGTAGAGCTCACTAGCCAAAACAGATCCCCAGTAATTGTGCACAACTGTATTCAACATCATCCATTTACTCTGTTATGTCCTGATTTAATTTTTTAAATTAATTAGTATTTTACAAATTCCAATTCGTACAATGTTATTAATTTGTATGTGCTTAAGATCCCGTCAATCTATTTTTTTGGCTGGATAATGTAATCTTGTGAAGCTAACATCATTATGCATGTTTGAAAACACACAATCTGCACAGAATGTAAGATTATTATGTTAAACGCTTCTCTAGGCACTGTCAATGTTTGAAGATACCAAGAACTGCAATGAATTAGCATATCTCATACACTCACACTGATTGTGTTTAGATAGCAGAGGTTCTTCAGTTAAACCAGTTGTTGCTGTCACCAAGAGAAGCTGCTAGATGACAACAGAGCACAGTGTTTACTGTCATTGTTTAGATGCTTGTCATGCCACTGAATTTTAACATTGTGATGTTTTGAACGTGCAGAAACGGAGCAAAGCCAAGGTGTGTGTGAGCGAATACACACTAGATCCCTCTAAAATGACCATGAGAGATCTCATCTACTACCTGCCTGATACCAACCCCATGACGTAAGCTTACACCTTCAGTGGGTGTGAGTCTTGGGGGGTGTATTTGTTGGGCACAGTCAGTGTAAATCTATGTTCTATTTTAAAGGTTTTTCTGAGGCGTAAGTTCCCTGTGTTGTGTTTTCCTTCCAGGTCTTATCTGGTAGAGGAACAGAGTGAGAATGAGACTGTCCTCCCACTCACCCCACCAAGAGAAGAGTAAGACCGTATCATGTTCAAGTTTATTTTCCATTTCTAGAAAATATATATTAGGCAGGCAATAAAGTGTGTGAAATATCATCTCACAATGTAACAACCAAGTGATCTGTGCTATTTAACCCAATTGAAATTATCATCTTTGTCTTGTACAGGTCACCTGAAAGACCCCCAACACCGGAGGCCCCAGCTGAGATAGCCAGCCAGGGAGATGAAGATGAAGATGAGGATGACGATGGGGTGATGGTCCCGCGGGTGAAGGTGGCAGAAGACGGCTCTCTGATCATCGATGAGGAGAGGTCAGCGACGTCTCTGTTTCCTAATTGAAAAGCAATTTTTTGATTTACTTCCTGAATTTACTCACTGATTTGACTGAATTGGACTTCACCCCAATCCTGTT
This sequence comes from Oncorhynchus gorbuscha, assembly GCF_021184085.1. NCBI lineage: Eukaryota > Metazoa > Chordata > Actinopteri > Salmoniformes > Salmonidae > Oncorhynchus > Oncorhynchus gorbuscha. The sequence goes on along the minus strand of NC_060183.1, from coordinate 39,758,426 downwards.
ATGTTTGGATGTTACTTAACTTTCTCCCTGTGTGTGTGTGTCCCAGTTTGACGGTGGAGGTCTTGAGGCAGAAAGGGCCCAACCCAGCTGATGATAGAGACCCCATCTTTGAGCGTGGCTCCACAACCACCTACTCAAGCTTCAGGAAGGGGACACACGTCAAGCCCTGGTCCAACAAAGGTCTGTCTGACAACCACTACATGGGTCCAATAGAACTCTACTCTATCCCAATATTTACTTAATCATCAGTTACACCTTAGTTTACCTATGTTTGTGCATGTTGAAACCAAAACTACTAAAACAAAGTCTTTGTGCTGTTTCTTCAGAGACGGACATGTTCTTCCTGGCCATCAGTATGGTGGGAACAGACTTCTCCATGATTGGACAGCTGTTCCCTCACCGCGGTCGCACCGAGATCAAGGTATCACTGATGGTCTTAGCTGTGTAATTTATTATAGTGTTATTCCTGATTTAGCCCCATAAGTAAGGCCCTGTGTTTTGGTTGTTCAATCATATTGATTGCGCTACACGCATGGGCAATACCCTCGACCACTGCTACTCTAACTTCCGTGATGCATACAAAGCCCCTCTCTTCGACAAATCCTACCACGACCCCATCTTGCTCCTACCATCTTATAGGCAGAAACTCAAACAGCATGTACCAGTGATGAGAACCATTCAATGCTGGTCCGACCAATCGGAAACCACGCTTCAAGATTGTTTTTATCACGTGGACTGGAATATGTTTCGGTCAGCCTCAGAGAACAACATCGTCCTATACGCTGACTTGGTGAGTGCGTTTATAAAGAAGTGCATTGGAGATGATGTACCCACTGTGACTATTAAAACCTACCCTAACCAGAAATCGTGGATGGATGGCGGCAGTCGCACAAAACTGAATGCACAAACCACCGCATTTAACCATGGAAAGAGGTCTGGGGATATGACTGAATATAGACGGTAGCTATTCCCTCCACAAGGAAATAAAACAAGAGAAATGCCAGTACAGGGACAAGGTGGAGTCACAATTCAATGGCTCAGACACGAGACGTATGGGGCAGGGTCTACAGGAAATAACGGACTACAGAAAGAAAACCAGCCATGTCACGGACACCAACATCACGTTTCCAGACAAACTCAACACCTTCTTTGCCCGCTTTGAGGATAATCCAGTGCCACCGTCACGACCGCTAACAAGGACTGCTCCCCCTCTCATTCTCTGTGGCTGACGTGAGTAAAACATTTCAACCTTGTAGACCTTCGCAAGGCTGCTGGCCCAGACGGCATCCTTAGCCGTGTCCTCAGAGCATGCGCAGAACTGCTGGCAGGTGTGTTTACGGACATATTCAATGCTACCTATCCCAGTCTGTTGTCCCCACATGCTTCAAGATGGCCACCATTGTTCCTGTACCCAAGAAGGCAAAGATGACTGAACTAAATGACTACCGCCCCGTAACACTCACTTCTGTCATCATGAAGTGCTTTAAGAGACTGGTCAAGGATCATATCACCTCCATCTTACCGGCCACCCTGGACCCACTTCAGTTTGCATACCGCCACTACAGGTCCACAGATGACACAATCACCATCACACTGCCCACTGCCCTATCCCATCTGGACAAAAGGAATACCTATGTAAGAATGCTGTTCATTGACTTACACCTCAGCCTTCAATGCCATAGTACCTTACAAGCTCATCATCAAGCTGGAGGCTTGATGTTCAAGTTTCAGTTTCATTTCAGTTTGTCCGTACAAACTCCCTGTTCACCCACGACTGTGTGGTCATGCACGCCTCCAACTCGATCATCAAGTTTGCAGACGACACAACAGTAGTAGGCTTGATTACCAATAACAACGAGACGGCCTAAAGGGAGGAGGTGAGGGCACCCGGAGTGTGGTGTCAGGAAAACAACCTCTCACTCAACGTCAACAAAACAAAGGAGATGATCGTGAACTTCAGGAAACTGCAGAGAGAGCACCCACCTATCCACATCGAAGGAACAGTAGTGGAGAAGGTGGAAAGTTTTAAGTTCCTCTGCGTATGGACAAACTGAAATGGTCCACCCACACAGACAGTGTGGTGAAGAAGGCGCTATAGTGCCTCTTCAACCTCAGGAGGCTGAAGAAATTTGGCTTGTCACCCAAAACCCTAATAAATTTTGACAGATGCACAATCGAGAGCATCCTGTCGGGCTGTATCACAGCCTGGTACGGCAACTTCACCTCCCTCAACCGTAAGGCTCTCCAGAGGGTAGTGAGGTCTGCACAACACATCACTGGGGGCAAACTACCTGCCCTCCAGGACACGTACACCACCCGATGTCACAGGAAGGCCAATAAGATCATCAAGGACATCAACCTCCCGAGCCACTGCCTGTTCACACTGCTACCATCCAGAAGGCGAGGTCAGTACAGGTGGATCAATGCTGGGACCGAGAGACTGAAAAACAGCTTCTGTCTCAAGGCCATCAGACTGTTAAACAGCCATCACTAACATAGAGAGGTGTGCATATTCTCATTCACTCCTTTAGATTTGTGTGTTGGGGTATTGTTAGATATTACTGCACTGTCGGAACTAGAAGCCCAAGCATTTCACTACACTCCCATTAACATCTGCTATCCATGTGTATGTTACACTTAAGATTTGATACCATTCAAAAGTTTGGGGTCACTTAGAAATGTCCTTGTTTTCTATGAAAATATACATGAAATAAGATGCATAGTGAATAGGAAATATAGTAAATACGTTGACAAGGTTATATGTCATGATTTTTAATTGAAATAATAATTGTGTCCTTGTAACTTTGCTTTCGTTAAAGAATCCTCCATTTGCAACAATTATAGCCTTGCAGACCTTTGGCATTACTAGCTGACTGCTTCTTCCTTAAATAGTTATTGCATAGTTTGGAGCTGTGCTTTGGGTCATTGTCCTGTTGTAGGAGGAAATTGGCTCCAATTAAGCGCCGTCCACAGGGTAGGGCATGGCGTTGCAAAATGGAGTGATAGCCTTCCTTCTTTAAGATCCCTTTTACCCTGTACAAATCTCCCACTTTTACCACCACCAAAGCACCCCAGATCATCACATTGCCTCCACTATGCTTGACAGATGGTGTCAAGCACTCCTCCAGCATCTTTCAATTTTTAGCTACACATCAGTCAGAGCGCAGTCAGTCTGATGATAGAATGCCCATTCGTGAATTCTCATCTGAGTGGAGAAGTGCAATTGAAGCATAAAATGTGTCTGATGCCGAGCAGAAAATACAATAAGGAGCATTTTAGGTCTGCGTTAACAAAATGCAGAAAGATATTTATTTTTTCCTGCGGGAAATTCTGCGTTAACGTTCAAGTTTAACTTGGTCGTTATAAGTAAGTGGCTGAATAATTAAGGTAACAGGGCATCATATTGTGTTAGCTTTCTGCCTTGTTTAAGAAGTCAAAGCCCTTTGGATGAGTTATTTGTACAGCTCTCTCTGCTACCCCCCCCTCTCCCCCCCCCCCCCTCCCCCCCCCCCCCCCCCCCCGTTTTTGGCACCCTCTTGTGTACTAAGTTGCTAATACCATAAAACCCAGGATGAGAAGGACGGTAATGAAGATATGAAGGTCTGGGTACCGCCCAACCCTAAATACTGTAGATTGGGGCTGTAGCACTATACACCTGCACTAGGTTGTGTTACTGCCGGTTTGTAATTTTGTCTCCTGTTTCTTGTCTTTCAGAACAAGTTCAAGAAAGAGGAGAGAGCAAACAGCTGGAGGATAGACAAGGCCTTCAGTAAGTTTTGAAAAATTCTTCAGAAGGAATTTACCGTTATAGACGTGATTCGGGAATCCAATTCATCTTGGTCTTTTCTCTGTTCTGACTGCACTGTTGGAGCTAGGAACACAAGCATTTCGCTACAGCCGCAATAACATCTGCTATATATGTGTGTCTAACCAACAAAAATGTGATTTGATTTAGAGGACAAACGCAGGCTGGACCATGAGTTCTTCACTAGCCTCCTGGAGAAGATCTTGGCTGCAGAGGCAAAGAGGAACAAAAATAACAAGTCCCCCACAGAAAAGATAAGGATCAAGAAAAAAATCAAACAGAAAGGTAACTAAGATACATTTCCTTGTTTACTACCTATTTGGTCATATCGGGAGTTCCACCACAAAGTCAATGCCTGAAATTCTCAGTATGGCATCTCTCACCTATGTAATCTGGTGAAATTGTTGTGATTTCTTGAACATTATTCATAGTTAAAAGGTAGTAATGTCTTCAGCGCACGCATTATCCGTCCTTGCTCCCTGTATGAGTCTCAATATCTCTACTCTCACTGTCCATCAGAAAAGAAAGCAGCGAAGCAGCTGAGCGACGTGGAGGAGGAGGGGTTAGACGCGGAGATGGACACAGAGGAGGTGGAGGGAGAGAAGGAGAACGAGAACGTCTCTAACGAAGGGACCACGCTTTCTTCCGCTCCCGCCCCTAAGAGAAAACGCAAAAGTAGGGATGGTGGAGGAGAGTCCTCTCCTGAAGAAGCAAAGGATGGAAAGAAAAAGAAGATTGACCTAATAACAAGTGATCAAGGTGCGGTAGAACTTCCACGACTTCAGTGGTGCTTTTCACAGTAGCCATATAACAAAGTGAAAATATACCAAATCTAGTAACTCATTATTTATCTTACTTACTGCCGTTGTTTCCTCTGCTTCCTCAGAAGAGGCTGGTGTACCTGAAGATTCTGAGGCAGGGCCTCCAGAGAGGTAACACTTGCAGTTTGTAAATGTCAACTATTTTGTTCTTTACATTAAGAGAAAAAGTGTCAAGTGCTGAAATAATTTTTAGACTTCATATTCATCATCTCCAGCACCACCCCAACATCAACATACACTATACATATTATGTGGACACCCATTCAAATGAGTGATTTTGGCTATTTCAGCCACACCAGTTGCTGACAGGTGTAAAATGGAGCACACAGCCATGCAATCTCCATAGACAAACATTAGCAGTTAAATGGCCTTACTGAAGGGCTCAGTGACTTTCAACGTGGCACCGTCATAGGATGCCACCGTTCCAACATGTCTTTTTGTCAAATGTATGCCCTGCTAGAGCTGTCCCGGTCAACTGTAAGTGCTGTTATTGTGAAGTGGAAACGTTTAGGAGCAACAGTGGCTCAGCCGCATAGTGGTAGGCGACAAGCTCACAGAACGGGACCCCTGAAGCGCGTAAAAATCGTCTGTCCTTGGTTGCAACACTACCGAGTTCCAAACGGCCTCTGGAAGCAATGTCAGCACAAGAATTGCTCGTCGGGGGCTTCAAGAAATGGGGTTCCATGGCCGAGCAACCGCAAACTAGCCTAAGATCACCATGTGCAATGCCAAGTGTCGGCTGGAGTGGTGTAAAGCTCTCCGCCGTTGGTCTCTGAAGCAGTGGAACCGCCTGCACAAGGCCCTGACCTCAACCCCATTGAACACCTTTGGGATGAATTGGAACGCAGATCGCCCAACATCAGTGCCCGACGTCACTAATGATCTTGTGGATGAATGGAAGCAAGTCCCCGCAGCAATGCTCCAACATCTAGTGGAAAGCCTTCCCAGAAGAGTGGAGACAGTTATAGCAGCAAAGGGGGGACCAACTCCATATTAATGCCCATGATTTTGGAATGAGATGTTCGACAAACGGGTGTCCATATACTTTTGGTCATGGAGAGTCCTCTATGAAAATAGTGTTTCTATGTTTTGTGTGGAAAAATATAAAGAAAGATAAGTGTTTCTAATGACATCCTCAACCAATTAGTAGGCAATGCCTACTCACAATGGGTTAAAATATCATGATGCACACCGACGTCATCGTCACTGGAAAGACTTATCTTCCTGTATCTAACAATACATAGAAATGTGCCATTTTCACATATGTTGATGTTTGGGTGGTGCTGGAGATGTTGATTATGAAGTTGAACATTTTTAGAAATGTCCCTTTTTTAAAGGCGCAGTATGCAGATATCGCTCTGCCATTTTCCATTTTGCTAAAAGTCTATTAGTTTACCTAATTTCAGTTTTTGTAGAGAATCATTATGCCATCTAAACCCCTGTGAAATATTTTTTTAAATAACCAAATATTTTATTTACAGCTGTTTTGAAGCTGGTGTACAAAACCGAAAGTAAAAGACACAAAAAAATTAAGAACGGGAAGCATAGAAATAATGTACATAAAACAGATCTACCGCTTCCTGGAATTGCTTTCAATGAGCATGACAGATCTATAACTCTCATTTCTATGTGAATTTGTGAATTTGGTCAAGTCGCCCAAAAGATTACATCTTGTAGATTTAATAATTATGATGCATTTTTTATTAGTTCAAAGCAGGTAGAAGGGCCTGTGGAAGCAGCCAAGGGACCTGTGGTGATCAAACCAGCCCAGTTGTCCCGTGGCCGATCCCAGAGACCTCTTCCTAACCTGGATAGGAAGTGGGGCCAGAGGGGCCCCGAGCCCAATACCAAGCCTAACGTTAAAGATGGGGCCACACCTACAGAGGAGGAGAACACTGAAGAAGGGCTATCTGAAGAACAGGTAGGTCTTTGTCCTGTGACAAATGTAATCGTAAATGTTTGTAACATTCTATAAACCCTAAGACTGTTGTCTGAACCTCAGTAGCTGAAAAGTAGTTGAGTGTCTGTGTGGTCCAACCTCTACCGTAACTTACTTTCAGGTAGATAAAGATGCTTCCCCTTCAGTCAGTCAAAAGGAGAAGAAGAAAGCTGGTAAACTCTCTTCATCTGAGGAAGAGGAGGAAGAAGCCAGCGAGAAACCCATCAAACCCACCAGGTACACACGCACACTGATCCTACATAACCGAAGAGGGTCACAGCCACAGATGGCAGTAAAACTAACTATGTTAATGTATTTCAGGTATGGCAGAATACCCAAAAAGACACAGCTCTTGAATTACCCTGCAAAGGAGGATGGGGACTCGCCCTCAGACTCTGCCCCTACTCCCACCTCAGACGGATCCCCCTCCACCATGCCCAAATCCAAACCAGCTACCAGGAGGGCCAAAATCAAACCTGGCCCAGCCCTGCCAGGTAGGATGGGCCAATCAGCGGCTAGGAAATCCAAGCTGGTCACCCTCAGGGCGTCCCAGTCTGAAGATGAGGATGAAGATGAGGAAGAAGTAGCATGGAGAGAGGAGGCGCAGGCCGAGGAGGGCACCCACAATCCCACAAGCCCAGAGGAGGAGAATCAGGCACCTGCGTTCATTCCCATGAGCCTTCGCTCGCCACAACCTGTCGCCACAGAGGTTGAGGAGACCATGGAGGAGGTAAAAGGGGTGACACACTTACCATTTTCACACTACTGAGCTTAGCTGTAATGCACTGGCCTGGTTACACATCCCCTTTAATTGCTCCACCATAATTGCACCATAGTTGCTGGAAGGGTCCATGTGTAAAGAACAAATCTGAGCCACTATGGAATGTATTGGCTCAATGCTTTGAAAAAGGTTATTCTACTGTCCCGGGGATCTAGATCCTACATAATGGATCTTTTTGTATTTACTTTTAGGTTATTTTATTATTATTTTATCCAGTCACAGTTGCATTCCATTGGTTTACCCATTCAATTCACTCTCCGACTTGTTATTCACAAAACCGCTTTAGTTGTCCTACACGTCGGAAACCCAGCACAACCGACCCGCTGTATGTCTTTTTATTCATTTATTTATCATGCATGGTTTTTCTATCCTGTAACCTCCCTTCCATCCTGTCATCCTCTCCCCCGCTCACAGCTCGATATCTCTGTCAACGTGCCTGATGTCCTGGGCATTTCCCATGATGCATTCTGCCCTGACTCGTCATGCGAGCGGGCACAGGGTGGTGAAATGGGCACAGTGCCCTGTGAACATCAGTTGGACCTGTTAGTCGTAAGTCATCATGTTCCCTGTCCTGTCTGTCTACCATCCCTCCTTCATCCATGTTTTTGACCAACATTTTGTCATCAATAGCTAGGTTTCCATCCAATTAGTGACAGATTTTCAGGTGAAAATTCTCAAATCTGCATTAAAAAAATATATAAGCATTTTCCTACCAGAGATGTTTCAATCAAACAGACTTATTGCGGGTAAAAGGCTGTGTGTGATGACGTAGTGCACATAAAAATAACTTTTTACAGTTAAATTCCCAAGTGCCCGGGGGGGGGGGGGGAGGACAACAAGTAAAATGGGTTTACATCGCCTTTTCAACTCTACTGATGGTTCAGTCGCCAAAAAAAAAAAGAAGAGTTATATACCAACAGCTCGCAGATACAGTGTGGGTCGCCTCCCAACATTATGGGATTTTAGGGGATTTTTATTTGTCAAAACGGCAGCCAAGCATCGATCATCATGTCACCAGAATAAGTCCCTTGATATTTATGGGAAAGGAGCATCAAACTCATCACTGCACTTTCACCACCCTGTGAAGTTTATTTCATCTGTAGCCTAATAAACTGCATGTTTGGTAGTGGGAGGACCACACAAGTTTACTACGTTCTGATGGTTATTATATTATTATTTGCGCTTTAAGGCGGTTCTCACCGCCATTTCTCACATAATACATTTTCCAGACACTAAAAGATGTCGAACGAACGAATTCTCAACATTTCTGAAATTGTACCAGCATTTACGGTTTCCATCAGTCCGTTCGTGACTTTTTTCATGTGTCAGGCAATTCATCCGTATTAAATGGTTGGATAGAAATCTGGTTATAGTTTCATATTTGAGATTCAGTATATAGCACCTTTCAGAAGTTCTCGGTGTTAAATTGAAATCACTGGGTCAAGCATCCAATTGGGTCAAGCACAGCTGCTGTTTTGCTCCAGATTCTGTCTATGTTATGAGGACTAACATTTTTGTTTTCTTCGTTCTAGGATGTGATAGACTTCCTGTCTCCAGATAACATGGAAGGTAGGTTGGTCCTTTCAAGAGCTGATATCTATTGTATAAGAGCGTCTGCTAAATGACTTAAATGTAAATGTATCCTCTTAAGTAAAAAAATATATACAAAATATAAACGCTCTCCCTCACACCACTAACTATTGAATGTTCAGCTGTTTCTCTTCTCCTCTCCCCTCTGTGTTCCAGTATCTGAGGAGAGCTACAACGAGGCAGCTAGAACCCTTCTGGCCATCGGCAACCTCACCCACCTGTCTCAGACGGCTGAGGCCTTTACTGCCGGAGCAGATGATATCATCACGGAAGAACGTTCCAATGAGGACCAACTGTACCAGATGACACCACAGCCCACTGACCAATCACAAACTAGCACCATTCCTTCTGAATCTCTTAGGGTCACTGAGGCATCACGAATCGCTGAGGATTCTGTACCTGTTGCCTCGTCAACAACAGCCTCTGTTCCTGTCACCACGACAACAGCCTCTATCCCAGGCTCCAAAATAACAGCCTGTGCCATAATTACCATGGCAACAGCCTCAGTCCCAGTCACCACGACAACATCCTCTCCTCCAGTCACCTTGACAACAACGGCCTCTATCCGAGTCACCACATCAACGGTATCTGTCCCAGTGCCTCAGAGCAGTGATACGCCCGATCTAGAAACTCCACCCATAGAGGAGGGGCCTCTCGGACAGATGGAGGGGACTGATATTGGACACGCCTCCAAGATGGAATCAGGTTCTGAAGTGTCAGAGGGCTCAGAGCAACAAACAACCTCACAGACCAGGAGGAGCCACTTCCCTAAGGTCAAACCCAACCTGGGACGGGCTACCAGGACCACACAACCCAAACAGACGACCACTACACTGTCAGAACCAACACACACTACCACCACACTGTCAGGACCACCACAGACTACCACCACACTGTCAGGACCACCACAGACTACCACCACACTGTCAGAACCACCACTTGAGCCTATGCTGAATATCACCACAACCTCAGAACCACAGCCTTCCATGATTATCACCATAGAGCCATCACTGCCTACTGAGAGTATTAACACAGAGTCAGAAACGCAGCCCAAACAGAGAACTACCACACACTCAAAATCACAAACCACCACCACACACTCCAAGCACCAGCCCACCACAAATATTATCCCACATTCAGGACCACAGCCCAGTCAGAGAACCAGAGTAGCGCATTCAAAACCACAGCCTACATTGAATACCACCATACAGTCAGAACCACCCCAGCCCACACTAAATTCCACCACAAACACACTCTCAAAACAACAATCAACACAGAGTACCACCATACTCTCACAACCACATCCCACCCCAAGCCTTGAGCAGCCAGGTCCAGTTACACTCAGACCCATAGTCCCAGAGTCACCTCTGAGGTCATCAGAAGAGGTGAAAGGTCACGATGGCTGTAAGGGAAATAGTTCCCTTAGTGCTGGAGGGTCCCAGTCAGGGACATCAGACTCAGACCAGCCCAAACAGACAGGTCCTCTAACCCGTAGGGCCCGTTTACCTAAACCCAAACCCAACTTGGGTCTCACCGCCAAAGCCACTACACGCTCTGCAGTCCAGGTACCAGAAAGCAGGCCAAGCACTGAAGTCCAGACACCAGAGGAAGCTGATGAGGTTCCCATGGAAATACAACAGATCCACCAAGTCGTCCCCCTTTCTGACATCATCGATACGACCCAGGTAAGGCTTTTATAAATATCAGCTATTGGTTTAGCCTAAATGCTATTTATAATTGAATGTGTTCCAACAAATATGTCTAATTGTGTTGCAGTTGCATTACGTGTGTGTGTGTGTGTGTGTGTGTGTGTGTGTGTGTGTGTGTGTGTGTGTGTGTGTGTGTGTGTGTGTGTGTGTGTGTGTGTGTGTGTGTGTGTGTGTGTGTGTGTGTGTGTGTGTGTGTGTGTGTGTGTGTGTGGATTTTATTCATAGGAGGAAATACAACAGATTCACCAAGTCATCCCTCATCCACCCATAGAGGAGGGGCCTCTCAGACAGAGGGAGGGGACTGATATTGGACACGCCTCTCAGGTGGAATCAGGTTCTGAAGTGTCAGAGGGCTCAGAGCAACAGACAACCTCACAGAGCAGGAGGAGCCACTTCCCTAAGGTCAAACCCAACCTGGGACAGGCTGCCAGGACCACACAACCCAAACAGACTACCACCACATTGTCAGAACCACCACACACTACCACCACACTCTCAGAACCACAGCCCATTCAGAGAACCAGAGTAGCGCATTCAAAACCACAGCCTGCATTGAATAGCACCACACAGTCAGAACCACCCCAGCCCACACTAAATTCCACCACAAACACACTCTCAAAACAACAATCCACACAGAGTACCACCATACTCTCACAACCACATCCCACCCCAAGCCTTGAGCAGCCAGGTCCAGTTACACTCAGACCCATAGTCCCAGAGTCACCTCTGAGGTCATCAGAAGAGGTGAAAGGTCACGATGGCCGTAAGGGAAATACCTCCTCTTCCCTCAGTGCTGGAGGGTCCCAGTCAGGGACATCAGACTCAGACCAGCCCAAACAGACAGGTCCCCCAACCCGCAGGGCCCGTTTACCTAAACCCAAACCCAACTTGGGTTGCACCGCCAAAGCCGCAACATGCTCTGCAGTCCAGGCACCAGATGTGGCTTCCAGACCCAAATCTGAGGTCCAGAGACTAGATACTGGACCCTGCCCTAAAGTCCAGACACCAGAGGAAGCTGATGAGGTTCCCATGGAAATACAACAGATCCACCAAGTCGTCCCCCTTTCTGACATCATCGATACGACCCAGGTAAGGCTTTTATAAATATCAGCTATTGGTTTAGCCTAAATGCTATTTATAATTGAATGTGTTCCAACAAATATGTCTGATTGTGTCACAGTTGCATTACCTGTGTGTGTGTGTGTGTGTGTGTGTGTGTGTGTGTGTGTGTGTGTGTGTGTGTGTGTGTGTGTGTGTGTGTGTGTGTGTGTGTGTGTGTGTGTGTGTGTGTGTGTGTGTGTGTGTGTGTGTGTGATTTTATTCATAGGAGGAAATACAACAGATTCACCAAGTCATCCCTCATCCACCCATAGAGGAGGGGCCTCTCAGACAGAGGGAGGGGACTGATATTGGACACGCCTCTCAGGTGGAATCAGGTTCTGAAGTGTCAGAGGGCTCAGAACAACAGACAACCTCACAGAGCAGGAGGAGCCACTTCCCTAAGGTCAAACCCAACCTGGGATGGGCTGCCAGGACCACACAACCCAAACAGACGACCACTACACTGTCAGAACCAACACAGACTACCACCACACTGTCAGAACCACCACTAGATTCTATGCTGAATATCACCACAACCTCAGAACCACAGCCTTCCATGATTATCACCATAGAGCCACCATTTCCTACTGAGAGTGTTAACACAGAGTCAGAAACGCAGCCCAAACAGAGAACTACCACACACTCAAAATCACAAACCACCACCACACACTCCAAGCACCAGCCTACCACAAATATTATCCCACACTCAGGACCACAGCCCAGTCAGAGAACCAGAGTAGCGCATTCAAAACCACAGCCTACATTGAATACCACCACACAGTCAGAACCACCCCAGCCCACACTAAATTCCACCACAAACACACTCTCAAAACAACAATCTACACAGAGTACCACCATACTCTCACAACCACAGCCCACCCCGAGCCTTGAGCAGCCAGGTCCAGTTACACTCAGACCCATAGTCCCAGAGTCACCTCTGAGGTCATCAGAAGAGGTGAAAGGTCACGATGGCCGTAAGGGAAATACTTCCTCTTCCCTCAGTGCTGGAGGGTCCCAGTCAGAGACATCAAACTCAGACGAGCCCAAACAGACAGGTCCCCCAACCCGCAGGGCCCGTTTACCTAAACCCAAACCCAACTTCGGTTGCACCGCCAAAGCCACTACACGCTCTGCAGTCCAGGCACCAGAAAGCAGGCCAAGCACTGAAGTCCAGACACCAGAGGAAGCTGATGAGTTTCCCATTGAAATACAACAGATCCACCAAGTCTTCCCCCTTTGTGACATCATCGATACGACCCAGGTAAGGCTTTTATAAATATCAGCTATTGGTTTAGCCTAAGTGCTATTTACAATTTAATGTGTTTAACAAAGATGTCTGATTGTGTTGCAGTTGCATTACCACAGTGTGTTTTTAAAGGGTGTGTATGATTTTATTCATAGGAGGAAATACAACAGATTCACCAAGTCATCCCTCATCCACCCATAGAGGAGGGGCCTCTCAGACAGAGGGAGGGGACTGATATTGGACACGCCTCTCAGGTGGAATCAGGTTCTGAAGTGTCAGAGGGCTCAGAGCAACAGACAACCTCACAGACCAGGAGGAGCCACTTCCCTAAGGACAAACCCAACCTGGGACGGGCTGCTAGGACCACACAAACCAAACCCCAACAGACTACCACCACACTGTCAGAACCACCACAGACTACCACCACACTCTCAGAACCACAGCCCATTCAGAAAACCAGAGGAGCGCATTCAAAACCACAGCCTGCATTGAATACCACCACACAGTCAGAACCACTCCAGCCCGCACTAAATTCCAGCACAAACACACTCTCAAAACAACAATCAACACAGAGTACCACCATACTCTCACAACAACAGCCCACCTCAAGCCTTGAGCAGCCAGGTCCAGTTACACTCAGACCCATAGTCCCAGAGTCACCTCTGAGGTCATCAGAAGAGGTGAAGGGTCACGATGGCCCTAAGGAAAATAGTTCATCTTCCTTCAGTGCTGGAGGGTCCCAGTCAGCGACATCAGACTCGGAACAGCCCAAACAGACAGGTCCCCCAACCAGAAGGGCCCGTTTACCTAAACCCAAACCCAACTTGGGTCTCACCGCCAGAGCCGCTACGCGCTCTGCAGTCCAGGTACCAGAAAGCAGGCCAAGCACTGAAGTCCAGACACCAGAGGAAGCTGATGAGTTTCCCATGGAAATACAACAGATCCACCAAGTCTCCCCCCTTTGTGACATCATCGATACGACCCAGGTAAGGCTATTATAAATGTCAGCTATTGGTTTAGCCGGTTGCATTACCCCAGTGTGTTTTTAAAGTCTCTGATCTGTGTGTGTATTCATAGGAGGAAATGGAACAGATTCACCAAGTCATCTCTCTTACTGACGTCATTGATTCTACCCAAGTAATTCATTGTATTCCTACCCGAAGATGTCTGGTTGCGTGTAGAAATGTGCTCCTAAGATATGAGTCTCATCTGTGTGTGTCCGACGTTTATATTCACAGGGCGATATGTCTGTCTTTACGGAGGGAAGCTTTTTCTCGCAACAAAGTGATGCTGTCTTCATACAGCACTCAGAAACGTCTGTGTCGACTGCTCCGTTGGACCAGACCCAGTCAGACCAGGATGAGCCTATTTTCATCCTCTCCCTGACTGAAATCCCAGTGCTCCCCGCAGGGGAGGAGAGTGGCTACACATCCCAGACCCTCTCTGAGCCTTTCCTATTTCTACCAGACGCAGGCGCTCAACTGCAGCAGAGGTTAGTGCCTGTCAGTCATCACTAACCCCTTTTCCACTCAGTCCCCACCCCCCCAAATGCAATTTTTCTCCCAAATTAATGTACATTTTCTCCTCTCTCCCCCTCATTCTTTCTCTCTTTCGTCCCTCTTTTGTGCACTCTGTCCCTTCACCTTACATATCCTTCTCCTCTCCTTCAGCAGTGATATTGTTGCCCCCGGAGGTGGTTTGGAGAAAGGGAATGCTGGTGTCCTTTGTGAAGTCCCTGAGTCAATGGATGAGGTCCTTCCTCAATCCTCATACACCAGTATCAAGGAAGTGGAGTCTGGCTCCACGGCGGGTCCAGTAGGTGTGTGTGCCTCGGCCAAACCCTCAGAAGACTCCATGGCTGATGCAGAGACTAGTGAGGACACGCATCCTCCTTCTAAGAAGAGGAAAGCGCCAGAGAGAGCCAGGAGAGGTGGGCACAGAGTACACCGTAGTGCATCTAATACAATGTGTAGAACACTTACTCTCCATCGTCTGTTTGTTCGTTCATTCATTCGATTCCGTTCATTCATCCGTCCATCCATTTTATTGTGTAAAATTCTCCTAATATAATTCTGTCTCTGCTTGTGCGAAGTAGACAAACTGCAGGTGAGACCTAACACTGCAGTAAGGGAACAGACCAGTTGTTCGGCCCCTGCCAAGGAGGCTGTGTCACCCATTACCCCAGACCAGACACCATCTTTGACCACTACCACCCTAGACACTTACTACCTCACTGCCTCCAGTCCCCTGGCCCAGCCAGGCCCCTCCATCACGGGAACTGCATCACAGCAGGGGACTGTGGGCTGTTTCGATCGTACAGAGACCGAGCACACGCCGACTGGAGGGGAGGACAATAGTTCAGGGGCGGAGTCTCAGGCTGCCCGTCAAATTACACCGCTGGCTATGAGTGGCCCCTTGAGCAGGTGATTTGTCTGAAATGCATTCGTTCTTATACCTGTCACTCTCTATCTCCCCGTTTGTACTATCTATTAGTTATGAACTCCTCAATTAAAGATTAAGTCGTTAGTAGCTCAAAGGACCTGCTGTTGTATTATAGTTAATTAACAGGACACATTCGATTGTCTTCCATTGATTCGATTGATTAGGAGTGTTAATAATTATTGATTTTAAATCTTTTGTATGTTCCTTCCCCCTACAGGCCTGGTAGGAGACCCAGAGGATTCCTGTCTTTCATGTCCAATAAGAACGCCTCCCCTGTAGCTGCCCCCCCCCGAGGTACCAGAGCAGCCGCTCGGAGGCCCCAGGTCAACACCACCCGCCCAGGGGGGAAACGGGCTGCTCCTGAACTTTCCACCACAACCAGAACCATGCCTTCACCTTCCATAATGCATTACACCACCACCCCCACGAGGGCCACCAGAACCACCACTAAGCCAGATTTTTCCACCAGGGTGACTCAGGAAAAACCCTCTGATGCCCTGGCCTTACACTCAAACCCAGAGCCCAGTACTTCACTGTGTACTACAGCTACTGAGGTAAAGAGATGAACAACATCTGGTGATACAGTATTTTACCTATGAACTTTGCAAAAAACCTACTGTTGTGGGTATGATCTTGTATTATATCCTGTCCCTCTCTCTCCCTCCCCATCTCTCTCCACCAGTCCTCTCAGGTGCCAGCCGCCCAGCCCAGTGCGTCTCCCTGTGTGGACAGCGGTTCAGCAGACGAGGAACCCATCAACGTGTCCCAGTACTTCTTCAGTGACATCTTCACCGAGGTCGAGGAGAATGAGGGATGAGAGACGGAGGAAGGGAAAGGAGATCAAAAAGGCACTCTGACTCTTTGTTTGAATCAAACTGGAGAACAAAATGTTAAATACTTAAGAAAACATGTTTTTGTATTTACCACTGAAATTACGTTTCTGCTTGCTTGTGTTTACGCGAACAAGGTTTCATGCTTGCAGCGAACAGATTTGGTCACAAGATGGCAACAGTGAAACCAAACTAGGGATAATTCCTCTTCAAATTTTTGGGGGAGACCAAACTGGCACGCCTTTAAGCTACTTTCCTATATTGGATGATTACGTTTATTTGGCTATTTTACCCCAATCATATCATCTAGCCTATTGAGTAATCTATTCATTCTAATAACATATTTATATTTATTTGGTTTACATTTTTTCAAACCACACCAAGCCAGACATTCATGATAATTTCCCTCTATCTGCAAGAAGGAGAATACTTGAAATCAGTGTCAACTCACTCTACTACAGGGACTTTCACATTCAAATTTGTGTTCTTATTTGAAATATTGTTTACATAGGTAGCCATTGTCTAAACATGAGCATTGTGTGTATATATGTTTATTATCATTTAGATCTGATATATTGGAGGGGTATGTATCCTTAACATTTACTTTGGTTTTTCACTCTTCATGCATGAACAAGACCCAGCTTTGCAGCTTGAGGGACAGCACAGCAATGTCTCTTTATTTCATGCTCCCTGAAGATACAGGAAATATCACTTCAAATGGCGCTGGAACAGAATCCTCTAGTTTAATCCGTGTACAGTGACAAACTCACAGAAACAGTGCACAGATCATGAGTCCAATTTCAGTTCTCAATTATTGATTATGTTCTGCAGCCACTGTTGGTTCAAACTAACATAGCTGTTCTGTAGCTCATGTAAAATATGTGAATAAAGTTTTATATGTTAACGTCAACTTTGTTTCTTGTGTTGCGATAACAGATGAGAAAATAACATTTGATAAGTAGGCCTTGTCGCTTTTTTAAGGGCCTTAAGCGAGATTTAGCTGCCCACCTTGCAGGGAAAAAAAGTTTTAGTGCCTCCACTTGGCAGTGGGTAATTTTTCAGTTAAGAACAAATTGTTATTTTACAATGATGGCCTACCCCGGCCAAACCCTCCCCTAACCCGGACGACGCTGGGCCAATTGTGCGGCGACCTATGGGACGCCCGATCACAGCTGGTTGTGATACAGCCCAGGATCGAACCAGGGTCTGTAGTGACGCCTCTAGCACTGAGATGCAGTGCCTTAGATCGCTGCGCCAATCAGGTGCCCTTGATTTATGCCAAATTCATATGATTTCAGTGTGAGAGTGAATAACAATCGATGGGGGCGGTCGGGATGGTAATTTTGTTATGATTACCTACCAATTTAAGAAGTGTTAGCTGACATGGGCTAATTGAGTGACTGACAAAACAAGTGGGAAACTGCTTATGTACTACCACATTTTTTAATTGCACCTTGTGTTTTCTACTTTTCTAATTCTCAGCAGTACTTTAAGAACCTGACTGGGTTCCTGAGGTTTTTTGGTCTGGGTCCCCTAGCGGCCAAGGGGCCCTACGCTCAGCTCGTAGGGAGAGGTGGCTTTGTCGAAGCCGACTTGAAAGTGAGAATGTAGTGCTCTGTTTTGACATTGGTCTTCTGTCAGTTGACCAGCAGGAGGCAGTCTAGCTGCACAATTATGACTGCTTTTTGCAGACCAGCTATGCAGCAGAACCTTATGGCAACATAAGAAATCTGTTGTAACAAAGTTTTTAAAAAACACATTGTTCAGATATCTTAGTTAGGCTCAACAGAAATCAAGAGAGCACATCTCAAAAGCCTTTAAAGTGCAATGGAAACATATTTTTGTTGCTGTGTGTGCATAAGGGGAATGGGGGAGGAACGTGCAGATGTTTCATTCCCAAGCAGCATAGAGAGGCAGGGAGATCGTAGGGGTTGCTAGGTGACCTCACTACATAAATATTCCACCCTCTCACAGGCAGTGCCCTGCCTTCTGTTGGTCCATATTGAAGACGGATAGGGTCATTCACTTTTATAGACTGCTATTGAATTAATCAGGGGGGTTTCCAACCGTTTCCATCCTGCCTAGATAAAAAAATGAAAACATTGCATCAGAAAAGGCTGGTGGGAGGAGATATAGGAGGACGGGCTCATTGTTATGGCTGGAATGGAATCAATGGAACAGAGTGAAATGTGTTGTTTCCATCTGTTTGGTACCATTCCATTGATTCCAATCCAGCCATTACAATGAGTTTGTCCTCTTATAGCTCCTCCCACCAACCTCTTCTACTGTGCATCACTTGCCAATCAATGATTTTAGACAGTATAAACTCATCAAATCAAAATCAATCAAATCAAATTTTATTTATATAGCCCTTCGTACATCAGCTGATATCTCAAAGTGCTGTACAGAAACCCAGCCTAAAACTCCAAATTCTAACTCATCACTGTCTCTGATTATGAACAAGCAATTGTAAAATGGCAAATTGTGTGCATTACACCCACCCAGGAGCCAATTAAGTCCAAATATAGGGAATATGGGAATTATGTATCCCATAGCAGCAGAAAGCTGAGGGTGCTGTGGCACCCCCTGAAAAATCAAAAAATACAAAAATTGAAATAAAAGTTGTACTGTGAGCCTTTACTAGTATTAACGAAAAAATATAGACGAGAGTAGCACAGGCAACAAAATATATATCATAATCTCTGCTTTGGCAGGAATGGTAGTTGTATAATTTAAGGACAGTATCTTGCAGGATTCAGTAGTTGGAATAGTATGAGTTGGTTGTTTTTCTTTGTTTGCCATTCTAATGGAATCCAGAAAGTACAAAACCCTGTCCTCAAAACATTTACATCAAAAGGTGCAAAGTAATGGGCAAAGACACAAAACATCCACTTAAAATGTCATATTTTTCTTGATCAAATAACACGAGAGAAAAGTATGTTTGATTCCCACAGGGGACCAGTACTATGAAAATGTATGCACTCCCTAATGTAAGATACTCTGGATAACAGTGTCAACTAAAAAGGAATGAAGAGACGATTTAAGTTCACATAGAAATAAGTGCATTAGCAAAGTATTTCAAGAAACTGGAAAACGTATCAAACATGTCTTTTTAAATTCCACAAGTATTACCAGATTAACCTTTGTACAGATAATTATTAGACTGAAGTTACAAATGCTGGTAAACACTCAATTACGTTTTAGTCTAAATGCATTAACAAAAGTAGTGCAATGGGCCTTTACTAGCCCTGTATTAGGAGACAAATATAGACCTCTTCAGTGCAGGCATATTTTTTTCCCCTGCACCCCCAAACTACTGCATTATCCTGCATGTAAGAAGTCGTAGAGCTTCCTCTGATAGTGGATGTTTAAGGGAAACCAGATCAGTGTTATCTGCAGCCACCACCCATTGCATGCAGGTATCATATGTGCTGCAAACGAGATCGAGTTGCACCTACTGAGTGAGTTCGATTAAACTGAACCGCGGTGCACCGGTCTAAAGCATGTGGCATAACGGCCAAAAGCAGTGAGTGAGGAGCGACTACTGGAGTGCCCTTCTCAAATCGAAGAGTATTCTGCGCCACTCGGTCATGTTGTCAACAAGGCAGCATGGTGCATTGTATTGTTCAGAAACATGCACCACTTTTCCATAAAATACACTGAAAAAAATATAAACCCAACATGTAAAGTGTTGGTCCCATGTTTCATGAGCTAAAATGAAATGATCCCAGAAAATGTCCATACACATAAAAAGCATATTGTTCTTGTGCACAAATGTGTATACATCCCTGTTAGTGAGCATTTCTCCTTTGCCAAGATAATCCATCCACCTAACAGGTGTGACATATCAAGAAGCTGATTAAACAGCATGATCATTACACAGGTAAACCTTGTGCTGGGGACAATACAAGGCCACTTTAAAATGTGCAGTTTTGTCACACAGGACAATGCCACAGATGTCTTAAGTTTTGAGGGAGCGTGCAATTGGCATGCTGACTGCAGGAATGTCCACCAGAGCTGTTGCCAGAGAATTGAATGTTCATTTCTCTACCATAAGCCGCCTGCAACGTTGTTTTAGAGAGTTTGGCAGTACATCCACATGTCCTTACAACTACAGACCACGTGTAACTATGGCTTAAGCCCGGGAGGAAGCCCAGTTCCATAACGAATGCAATCACTTTTCACCCATCGCAAACTCCTCCCACCGGAGTAACACGGGCCAAATAATTGAATCCCCTCAATGTTTATAGGTTGGCTCCGCTATCCT
The DNA here is from genome assembly GCF_021184085.1 of Oncorhynchus gorbuscha. Lineage (NCBI taxonomy): Eukaryota > Metazoa > Chordata > Actinopteri > Salmoniformes > Salmonidae > Oncorhynchus > Oncorhynchus gorbuscha. The sequence continues at coordinate 39,737,895 of NC_060183.1, read as the reverse complement.
TCGCTCTGATTGGAGAAACTGGCTCCTAGACAGAGGGGGACCTTGAGTTACCGCGGACTGGCTGTCTGGCTGTAATGGGGGGCCTGGCCCCGGGCACTCAACCGTCAGGATTAGCTAATTGTTATACAATATAGTTAGGTGGCTAATTAAAGACGGTGGCAGTCTGGTTAAGGTAGGCTTGTATGGGGTTCTCTCCCCGCAAGTTTGCATGTGATTTTATACCTACGCGAATGCAGCACGGTTGCAGTAAAATTGGAACTTCAGCAGCGCGGGCTTGCCCAGCCCCCGCTAGTTGGCTAGCGAACGAGAATTTGCTAGCGGATCGGGGCTTCAGTCCGTAAGTAGCGACATCGAATTATAATGGTCTGTTCTATGTTAGTTAGCGACTCTAACTATGTGGGTTAACTAGCGAGTTGCCAAACTGGCATGGAATTTGTGCTGCATTGTCATACAGCGCGAGCGACCGCTATCAGCCGTAGACGGTGTGCTAAACTAGCAAGCTAACATTAGCTACACTATAGTAACCCCTGTGTTTTGAGAGGCTAGTAATACCACTACAATTTGCTTGATGCAAACTCTATCCTTTAGACCAGGGTTATTCCTCTCTTGTCCTACGAGTTTCGGAGCCTGATGGTTTTCTGTTCTATCTGCTAATGAATTGCGCCCACCTGATTGGTGGTGGAGAGAAATAAGCAATGAAACTGGCTTCGATGTCCAGAGTTTAATATGAGGTCTTTAGATTATGCTTTCAACCCATAGAATCCAGCATGTGTTACGTTTACGCAGCAGCATTGCTATTCTCATTTGGTATCTAGGCAGTTGCTAATTCGGGGATTGCGTGGATCTATATTTGGACACAAAGACTGATGGAGTCATGCTTTGCCTGTTTGCTGCACAAATACATTTGATAAGCTCTGACTGCATGGCACATTACTGTGCATTGAGATGCGGCTTATTTTATGTACACTGACTGTCATTGACTGCATGCATGAATTACACTTTTTTTTAAAAAGATATCTGCAATGCCTTGAGTAGCAGACTGGGACAAGAATTCGGCCCTGACATTTTATCCACATCACTGTGCGCGCTGCCAACTCAAGCCCCATACACACCCTACTTAGACACAGACATTATTGCTGACACAACATCGGCACTACAGTGCCGCGTTTCTCAACCCTTTCGGTACCAGTGACTGGCGAGACGTGGTCCTCGTTTTCATTCAACCAGCTCATGTTTTAAAAGAAATGTAAACGCACTACTAGAGATACAGCTTAGCGCTGTGACTGTAACTCTGTTCTGGCCATTTTGTTTGTCCTCCTGGTGTGTTGTCCGTCTCATCACACTCTGCTTTTTCTTGTTTTCAGTCTCAGGGTTTTGTTAACTGGTAATAGGCGGCGTTTGGCAGATTAAAATAAATAAATAGAAAAGACGCAAAATAAAATTGTCGCCGGCCAATTGTCCAGGAGAAGAAACAATTCCATAGCAAAATAATGCTTTTTAGCCTATTCATTGATGGAAATACATTTGACTGGTAATGCTTATCGGTCTATGGGTTAATTTGCATAATTTAGTGGAATTAAATTGTGGTGTGTGTGTGTGTATATACAGTATATTCATTATGTATCTTATTCATCACATGCGTACAGAGACTTTAAGCGAAAAATCTGCAACAGTATCCCAAACAGCGAATGCATAAGCAACACAAGGCAGGCTTCATCAGCGCGTCACACACTTTGCAATGAGCTGGAGGCAGTATGCATTTTGAAAACATATACTTAATTGTTTGAAACCTGAACATTTTACTACATATTATGAGGCATGTCTTACCTTGCTTCAAAGTAGCCTAGCCAAAATCAGACCATATCCATGGAGGCAATTATTTTATATAAACTTTCTTTCATTGTCCAGTAGCCAAAGGCACAATCCTAGTCATATAGCAACCCATGCTAGTTTTTGTATATTAGATCTCCCCACTTTCTACATGTCTTAACAGATATTTTCATCGCTGTCAACATAAAACCGCTTGCAAGTGTGGTGCGCTTTTAACAAATGTGTTTTCCTGCTGCGCTTATAATATGATGAAATGAGTTCAACATTTTAAGCTTAACGTTTTGATCTGTTGTTGCATCCGACTCATTATTTTCATGTTTGTTGTATATTGTCTAGGCCTACTGGTTGTATGAATTTTGGATCTATCGTCCCACAGCTGTCCCAACGTCTGTTTGGAATAGTCTAGTTCTTTCGCGATAAACTGACCAATATAATAGGTAAACTTGTCTAATATGGTGGAAAGTAGATTGACATAGGCTAGGGATTTTAGGCTAGTGATTTTGCTGTTGGTTAGTCTTCTTGTTGGCAGGGGGAAAAGTACATGTGGACAGTTATTAAAAAATCTTAAAAGTTGGCATCAGAATTTGGTAAGAAGTACCACACGTCGTTGCATCCTCGACTTGCATGTTCATATGAATAACTATAATCTAAATGTGGTTTCTATCATTCTGAGCACAGTGGGTGGATACCTTAATCAGTTTACGCACCCAATGCATTTCTCAAATGCCCAGTGAATTAAAATGCTGCGGGTCAAATGTCTGGCTCCATATTTAATGGAAACTCTGCCTGTCTGCCTTATCGACATGAAAGGAAATTAGCAAAAATGTTCACCTTCCTATTCATCATCTCCAGCACCTCCCCAACATAAAAAAGGGATAGAGGAAGAAAAGTGTTTCGGGTGACATCAGACAATTAGTAGGCAATGCCTACTCATTGGTTAAAATCACATGATACACACTGATGATGTCACTGGGAAACGTATCTTCCTCTCTCCATTTTACTACAAAACATAGAGATGTTGGGGATGTGCTGGAGATGATGAATATGAAGTAGGAAAACGTTGACATTTCTCTCCCTAGATTTCTAACTCTAAATATAATACCCACTGCTTGTAGCCATGTATTCATCCAGCAGTACATTTAATGTCCTAAAATAAATATTGCAGTTGTAGGCTACTACCAATTAGACCTATAGCCCTATGTAGGGCTGGGCGATACGGCCTTCAAGTCTTATCTACGTGCTTTTGGGGGAGATTAACTTTCTGTCTAAGCATTGTTGCACAAGTAAAGGTCAATACACTGCATATCAAACAGTCGGGAATAATCCAATTATAATTCAGGGCTTGTAAAATTACAGCTAGGTTAAATATAAGCATTCAAACGTAAAACTCAGTAATTATTTATTTTATAAAAACATTGTTTAACCTGCTTTTTCTGTCTATGAAAATGTGCTTTTTGTTACAAATGTAACCAGAACCATGCACATCCACTACTAATAACCAACTTTTTGTAGCAGGCATTATAGAAAATTTAGCACAAGTCTCATAAACAATCTTTTAAGCACAAGCCAACTGTTTATCGAGTAGCATAACAGAGAAATTGCTCAAAAATCTAAATACGCCCAAGGATCACCGGCCAATGCAATCTTTTTCAATATTTATTTTGTTCCTCAATTTTCACCAGCCAACCCAACTAAAGAGCCCGGGCCAATCCGCCCGGGCTCATTTAAAAGGAAAAATGCATTATTTTTTTTATTTTTGTTAAATCTCTTAGAGTCCCACACTTGCCCAGCTGCCAGGCTATGCATGCAGTAGCAAAGGTGATTTGGCAGATAATCAAGGTAAGATTTGATGCAGCCCTGCTAAATTACACATTCCAACCAAGCTGATTTTCATATTTAAAATATGCATTTTGTCACAGCTATTAGGATATTGCTTTGATATATGTTGCAGGTTATGTAGCTATGTTTAATCACACATAACATTGAGAAAAGTATCTGTGTCAAGTCTAAAGGGAGGAGTATTGGCCATATCTTAAATAATCCATGCCAAGTTTTATAACGGTCACATCATTTCCTAATCTAACCAATTGCGGAAGGAACCTATAACCAAATCACAGCATCACACTAAACCAGCACCAATGTAGATGCTGTAATGATACCAGTGTGCCTTCCCTTATCCAATCAGAGTGCGCAGCAGCAGTATACCGGTAGCTGTATTCCAATCACAGCTTTAGCCGGTACAGTATCGTCACTGCTGCTCAGCATTGAACAGTGCTCTGGCTAATATAAATCCCAGGCTCTGATGCAGCACTGACCCTGCAAGGCTGCTCGCTAGGCTACCTCCCTCCCTCCCTCCCTCCCTCCCGTGATGTAGTACAGGACTGGAGCAAGAGAGCTGCTCCTGTCTATATACTTCTAAGATCCTTCTAGGCTGCTCAGCTTGCTACAATATCTGGCTAGGCTAACCTCCCTTCTTCTTGGCTGTTGTGCTAGTGGAGCAGGACTGGGCTTATAGGTCAATGGGCTGGAGCTGTGTCTACAGACTCTGTAGGGCAGTGTCTCAAGCAGGACACTGTCTGTATCCTGTAAGTCTCTGCTAGCTCAAAGCTGCCTGTAGGGGTCAAGTGGGTTTGAGTCAGGCTCAGTACGGTGGACTGACGCTGGGGGTAAATTTGACCTCATTTGACTGGTGCGTCCTGGATGCGTTTCAAGCTGCAGTCAGGGAAGTGGAAAGGACAGTCTTTATGCTTTAAACAGGTGGCCTGGCCTACTTTCTGTACTGTAATACAGACAAACTCCTGTTATTCATCAAACAGTTGTATTTCATGCTTGTCTCTCTTGGTCTTAGGTATCACCTTAACCCTCAAACTGAAATGAACACAGGCTATGATGAATCCTCTGAGGTAAGAACTTTGCGTCATAATTATGTCAGACAGCCAAGTCCCTTAATGAATGAATGACAGTGCAGGGCTACTGTAGTATTTATTGGTCTGTAAAGATGTCATAAGCTAATAATAGCTGCTGACATACAGTTGAAGTCGGAAGTTTACATACACTTAGGTTGTAGTCCATTAACTTGTTTTTCAACCACTCCGCAAATGTCTTAACAAACTATATTTTTGCCTATCGGTTAGGACATCTACATTGTGCATGACACAAGCAATTTTTCCAACAATTGTTTACAGACAGATTATTTCACGTATATATCACTTGTGTATTCACACTATCACAATTCCAGTTGGTTAGGTGTTTACATACACTAAGTTGACTGTGCCTTTAAACTACTTGGAAAATTCCAGAAAATTAAGTGTTGGCTTTAGATGCTTCTGATTTGCTAATTGAGTCAATTGGAGGTGTACCTGTGGATGTATTTCAAGGCCTACCTTCAAACTCAATGCATCATGGGAAAATCAAAAGAAATCAGCCAAGACCTCGGGGACAAAAATGTAGACCTCCACAAGTCTGGTTCATCCTTGGGAGCAATTTCCAAACGCCTGAAGGTACCACCTTCATCTGTACAATAGTACGCAAGTATAAACACCATGGGACCATGCAGCCGTCAGACCGCTCAGGAACTTTGGTGCGAAATGTGCAAATCAATCCCAGAACAACAGCAAAGAACCGTGTGAAGATGCTGGAGGAAACGGGTACAAAAGTATCTAAATCCGCAGTAAAACGAGTCCTATATTGACATAACCTGAAAGGCCACTCAGCAAAGAAGCCACTGCTCCAAAACCGCAATAAAAAAGCCAAACTACGGTTTGCAACTTCACATGGGTACAAAGATTGTACTTTTTGGAGAAATGTCCTCTGGTCTGATGAAACAAAAATAGAACGGGTCGGCCATAATGACCATTGTTATGTTTGGAGGAAAAGGGGGAGGCTTGTAAGTCGAAGAACACCATCCCAACCGTGAAGCACGGGGGTGGCAGCATCATCTTGTGGGGGTGCTTTGCTGCAGGAGGGACTGGTGTACTTCACAAAATAGATGGCATCATGAAGCAAGAAAATGATGTGGATATATTGTAGCAATATCTCAAGACATCAGTCAGGAAGTTAAAGCTTGGTCGCAAATGGGTCTTACAAATGGACAATGATCCCAAGCATACTTCCAAAGTTGTGGCAAAATGTCTTAAGAACAACAAAGTCAAGGTATTAGAGTGGCCATCACAAAGCCCTGACCTTAATCCTAAAGAAAATGTGTGGCTAGAACAGAAAAAGTGTGTGCGAGCAAGGAGGCCTACAAAGCTGACTCAGTTAGACCAGCTCTGTCAGGAGGAATGGAACAAAATTCACCCAACTTATTGTGGGAAGCTTGTGTAAGGTTACCCGACACGTTAGACCAAAGTTAAACAATTTAAAGGCAAGGCTAACAATCAATTAGTATTTGGATGTGAACTTCTGACCCCCTGGGAATGTGATGAAAGAAATTAAAGCTGAAATAAATCATTCTCTCCTTTTATTCTGACATTTCACATTCTTAAAATAAAGTGCTGTGCCTAACTGACCTAAAACGGTATTTTTTTACTATGATTAAATGTCAGGAATTGTGAAACTGAGTTTAAATGTATTTGGTGTATGTAAAATTCCAACTTTAACTGTACATGCTGAGAAACCTGCTCTAGGCTAAATTATGGTTAAGGTTTGTTAGTATTGTGTTGTCTGACCCCAAATCTCTACTTACATTTTAGCTGCATTTACAGATGCTTCTTGAATGTCTTTTGGCAAGTCTCAACATACAGTATTCACATGTGCAGTCAATATATCATGTCTAAAACATTGAATTAACATTTGCCTTTCTTAGAGAAGACTGCAAGTCACTGCCAGTCAAACAAAAGGGGATCAGCAACGAAACGGCTCACCATTCCTTCCCTTCCTTCCTGGAAGAAACACCACACTGTCACCCTAAAGAGCAAATGGAAAAATGAAATCTGTATATTTTAGTTTCATATTTTTTTGTTAACATGTCTTTTTTTGTTGGTGTGTGGGGGTATAGATGAGATCATGATGACTCTGAAGTTTCATACCTTCTCTCTCATCTGTGATTTATTAACATGTTTGATATACAGTAGCCTGTAAGGGACTCTGAGCCTTGACGGTATGTTTTGTATTTCGGGAAGGAGAGGAAAAGACTCAGGAATGTAATAACACCGATACCTGGCCGACTTGAGCAGTCTCCTACATCTGAGACCTAGCCTGGTTCCGAGATCTGTTTGTGCTGTCTTCCGTGACATCGGCAAGATGGCACAAACCAATTTGGAACCAGGCGAGCAGAGGCCCAACATCTGCGTTTTCAAACTCTACCGGTGGCCCCTTTTTTGGGGGGGCTGAGTACAGTAACTGACAGGCAGCAGCATGTCATCCACTCTTCCACAGAACACAGCTGAAACAGCTGCTGGATCCTCCACGCATGTTTTAACACTCATTCAGTTCTATCTGCTCTGTTCACCTCACACACTCATCAGCATTGATCTCTGCTTAACACCGTGTGTAGTTAGGCCTAGACTTATATCATTGTCTGTACAAACACACTTAAAAAATCTAATCAAATGTGTATTTGTGACATGCTTCATGAACTACAGGTGTAGACTAACGGTAACATTCTTTTAAGAGTCTTTTTCGAACAATTCAGAGTTTAAATCTTGAAAGGGAGTGGTTCCACCTCGACGCATAACCATTCAAACATTGGGTTCGGTATTTGACCTCTAGTCCTAATCCTTCAGCTCTTTAGGTGATTCACAACCTTCAGCTCTCAAATCCTCTGCTCATTCTCAAAACTCAAATACTTACATACACTAAAGTATTTACTGAGGCTAAGAGTCCCCCCTTTTTTCCATTTTAGATGACTAAATGCTTGGTAGTTCATTCTTTTTTTGTTTTGAAATGTTTTTATTTTATTTGTATGTAGTATTTTAAGTTTTGAATGTTTACGTTGCAAACTAGTATAAAACCATGTGTAGACACAGTCATGTACGCTGTGATGTATAGAAGTAGCTATAGTAGAAATGCATTGTTTCCTTGTGGTAAGTGAGTGAGATGCTGCCACGGAACTGAGACACTGATGATTGGTGCTATTTTGGACTTTAATCTGCTCCTTGGAAAGGTAGCTGAGATGGGTTTTTATTTTTTACTTTTCATGTTCTGATTAAGGAAGGGGTCTGTCTGTTGTAACTCTGTCTGGATTGGCTTTGTTTTTCCCTTGTCGTTTTCTGTGCGGCTTTCTCATTGGACTTAAGGAAAATATCAACTTCTTTCATGGTAATGTTTTACTAAAGGGAGGGGGGGGTTAGGTGAGAATATTTATGAGGATACACCATGTTGTTCGGAGCAATCACAAAACTGCAATCGTTAACACTAGTTACCCTTTAAAACTGAGATGTGCAATCAAAGTAGTACCCAGCACAAGTCACTTTTTTTTTAGAGAATGTTTACGTTTTTTGTTTATGTTCTGATTGACAGACAATCTTGAAACCAAGAGTGCATTTTTCCCCTAACGTGTGTGTTTAACAGATCTCCTAAGCAATTGTGAGTAATGAAATTGTCACGTATAGAAGACGCCACAGAATGTTAATGTCAGATATCCGCTTCAAGTTGGTTAGCATAAGTAAAAACTGAAACGTAAAGATTATTTTTAGAAAATGGCACGTGAGAGAACTTGATAGTTAAATTCTAAAATGAACACACACACTTTAATGTGTGTCAAGGCCCAGCCTGTTAGGGTTTGGGTTCAGGGTTTCAACTTTTCTTCACCAGCTGGATATGACTTAATGCTATAGTGAGTCATGTGTGATTATATAATGTTAGTTAACATGAGTCTGGAATCACAGTATGCATATAATCTTGTTTTAGAAAACCATTTTCAGGGCACACATGTATTATAAAGTGATCTCCGTTTAAAAAATATATTTTTCATTGTCTTTGAATTATTTACTAAATGAATTGTTGACTGAACCTTTTATATTAAACAACTAAAACCCCAAAGTTTTTTAAAAATTTAGCAAAAAAAAATTGACAACTAGGGTTAAGGGCCTTGCTCAAGGGCACATTGACAGATTTTTCTACCAGTTGTCTCGGGGATTCAAACCAGCAACCTTTCAGTTACTGGCCCAATGATCTTAGCCTAGTGGTTATCTGCCACCCTAGCTAGAGATTTAAAACATCAAAGTTATGTCAGTATTTGCAGTTTTGTTTTTGCTTCCCTTTTTTATATTGTTAAATATTCTAATTAATATAATAATAACCAACTTGAAAGCCCACTAGTTTTCTTTGTCTTCCATTCTCCCTCGATATTGGGACCTATTGAACCAGCATGTTCTGGTCTTGTTAATTGCGTGCTCTCTTTTCGTCATTGTGGTTTTTGTTTTGTGAAAAATATATATATCCTCTTGCAATTCTTTCGACATAGACTACTTAATATGAATGCTGTTTTGTACAAAGCAAAGTGAATAGCGTAGGCAGGATGTGTTGCGTGAGGTATTCAGTATTTACCACGGAGGTTGAAAAAAAAATATATACAGTATGCCAGCTTTGGAAAAAATGATTATAACGATGCGCTTAATTTACAGTATCCCATGTACTTTGGCAATTTTAGAAGTAGTGCAATAAATATGCAAGGTTGTAATTTGGTGTTTTATCTGTTGTGTGTGTGGCGTCTTATTTTCAGTGCTGTAGGAAGCTTGTGCAATTGTGCTTTGTTAGAGAAGCCTGGCTGACTGGTCTTGGAATACAGTTTCAAAAAGTCATGTGATTATTTATTTATTTTTTCCCAAGCTGTGGTTTTTAACCATTGGTGGCAAACAGTAGAGAGCCAAGTATCCAGAGAGCAGAGCCAAAGTGTGGTTGTACAGTTCCTATGGCTTCCACGCGGATATTCCTTACAACGTAGTTGCGCCACGGCAAAATCATTATGTCACGGCAAATAAATATGTAACTTGGAAAAATATTTCTGCCGAAGCACACTTTGAAGATGCTAGAGCAGTCCACATTTTCCCCCCTCCTAAAAACAAAACGAGTAACAAAGTACCACAGTTGTCTTCAAAAACAAATTCAGCGAGAACCCCACTTTGATTACCACTGGAATAGTTCACCTATTTACATAACTTGTTTTGTGGGAGTGAACTATTCCTCTTGTGGAGCATTCAAGTGTCTCATGGGGAGGGAAACATGCATTATGACAAGCAGTTGTTTTGGCCTTTTGTTAGAGGGGCAATCCCAACTTTCCACAACCTACTTTATTTATTTCTCAACTCCTAAAATATGTGCGAACAGCACCATTTTAAACCCAGAGTTTATAGCAGCACAAGATGACTTCAGAAGTAACCGATCTGTTAGGCTACTTGTTTCTGTCTGTCCATCAATGCCACGTTACTGCTCCACAATTCACCATGAATGAAGAGGGGGGAGGGGCTAAATGTAACATGGGTCAGTTGTAGGTAATTTGGGGTAAAACGGCAATATTTTGGGAGAGACTTAAAAAATGATGAGTAAGATTGTTTTTATTTGAGCAAGAGTAGTGACACTAGGGACTGTGTTGTGGTGGGGAGGGGGAGAAGAATGTTGACATTAACTGATTTCTGTACAGAGGTACAGGCAGTCTTACCCTGTTTGGTGAGTTACCCTAACAGGTAGGCCTACATTATATTCACTGTTTATATGCAATGCAAAATTCATCAATAGGATAATAAATCATTAAAAGAACATTTGGGATCTGACTAATGATTAGCCCAATCGGCAACACCATGCTTCAGCCTACTTATTTGCACTTTGCTGCATCAGTTGTGCTACAAGTGATGTTTATTGCTAGTACCTAATAATAATTTTGGGGTATAATGTTCTTAAGTTGCCAGAACTGAGCTTCTCATTCCTACATAAAAATGATCTGACCCCCAAAACAAGGGGGTGGGAACATCCCCCCCGCTACAAGTACACATTTTTCCAGAGGAGAAACTACATTGTTGGATGAACCTCTACCCCCCCCCCCAAAAAAAAATGTTTTTCCACCAACAGAGGCAAACACTAAGCTCTATGACATTTTAAAGTACAGTGGTTGTCCTTAAACGGCAAACACAGCTGGAGATGATTACTATCATGGATAAATCAAAGAATATTGCAGATTTGTGCTTGATGGAAAGCAGTGTTTAATTTACCCACAGAAGAACACCACATCCCTCTTTAATTCAATACTGAGTTCAGTTTTACCCACTGAGATGCTGTAGAAAGGCCTTATTAGCAGTTCCCAGAGATTCAGGTTAATCTCAATGGAGTTTCATTCTGGGAAAGTGGAAATGCAGTCAAGGGGAAACAATCAAACTAAGATTTGGTGAACGATGGCATTTAACTGAAGAGGCATGTGATCTTAAGATTGTGTGTATTCTTGTGTAACTGGTGTGTGAATTTTGTGGGCGTCGACACGGTCTTCCCACTGCAGGATTTGGGCTGTTGGGTTCATGCATGCAAAGCCCATTATTCCCTGACATCTGTGTGGCAGGAGGCTCTGGTCAGACAGAGCTGAGCCACTACTGAGCCCTGGCTCCCTGGTGCTGTCTGTCTTTGTTTCGGTGACCAGCTCATTCTAATCTCATCAGCAGCTCCACCTTCCAAACACCACTTTTCATTCATTTTCATTTTAATTCCCTCTTCCTCACTTTCCCTCCTCCCTATTCTCTCTCTCTCCATCTCTCCCCCTCTTGTCTTCTCCTCTTTCTCGCTATTCCTCCCCCTCTATCTACCCTACTCCCCCCCCCCCCCCTCTACCCCGTCTCTTTTTTTCCCGCTAAACAATACCAAGGATTCCAAGTTTGCATTACATTTTTTTCTATCAGACGATTGTGTATTAATAACATTAAATTTATAGTTGTATGTATTTGACCTCTTTTCTTTAATTACTGTAGTCTCAGTCTGTGTGGCGCCTTCCAAGCCAGTCTTTAAATCATATTCTGGCATTGGCGCGGTGAACGGGTGAAGGCTAAAGCACTGTTGTGTACTGTACTCCTTAGCTAAACAGCAGCATGGGAAATTATGGTCCACTTGGAGACTGGGACCAGCTCTTTCATAGAATCCTTTCATTAGCTAGCTACCCGAGACCCAGAACGTTTAAGCCTTCCTAAGGAAAAACATGCATTCCAGACACACACACAGACTCAGGGGGGAAAGGACATGTCCATTTCCTAACCTACAGTATCACATCAATGATCCATGACCTTTCAGCTTTTTAATGGAATTATAGGCTTCCGTTTCCTTTAATGGGTTTCAGTGCTCTGCATCACAGTGCATGAGTGTCTATGGCAACACACGATCTCAGTCACTTACTGTTATTCAATACAAAAAGGACAGGATCAGGAAATACCTCAGAAGCAGGCTGTAGAACTGCCATGAAACCAAATATGATTTATCTTGTTAAATCCCTCTATTCGAATTTGATGTTGTACAAAGACATTGTTCAGGCGAGTATGCAGTATTTTTGGCTAAGATGGTTGACCGTATTACACTTCAGGAGTGACACAAGATGACTTCAGAAGTTACCGATCTGTCCGGCTACTTGCTTCTGGCTGTCCATCAATGTCAATTACTGTATGTGTAGTGGACATGAATCGTTCATGGTCTCGTGATGGGTAGCCCCGCCTGCGACTTCGAAGTCGGTGTCGACCCTCAGGCCATTAGGGAAATTCCTCTTGGTCCTGGCTGTCAGTTCAAATCCAATTTTATTTGTCAAATGCGCCAAAATGCAAGAGGTGCAGACCTTACCGTGAAATGCTTACTTACAATGCAGTTCAAGAAATAGAGTTAAGAAAATATTTACTCAATAAACTAAAGTAACAAGAAAATTACACAACGATAAAGAGTATATACAGGGGGTACTGGTACAATGTGCAAAAACGAGTAGCAGCAGGGTTAAAAACAATGACACCTCCCCCAAATGTAAATTGTCCGGGTGGCAATTTGATTAATTGTTCAGCAGCCTTATGGCTTAGGGGTAGAAGCAGTTAATGAGCGTTTTGGTCATAGATTTGGCGCTCTGGTACTGCTTGCTGTGCAGTAGTAGAGAGAACAGTCTGTGACTTGGGTGGCTGGAGTCTTTGGCAATTTCTTGGACCTTCCTCTGACACTGCCTAGTATATAAGTCCTGGATGGCAGGAAGCTTGGCCCCAGTGATGTACTGGGCTGTACGCACTACCCTCTGTAGCGCCTTGCGGTCAGATGCCGAGCTGTTGCCATACCAGGCGGTGAGGCAACCAGTCAGAATGATCTCGATGGTGGAGCTGTATAACTTTTTGAGGATCTGGGAACCCATGACAAATCTTTTCAGTCTCCTGAGGGGGTAATAGGTGTCATGCCCGCAACTGTCTTGGTGTGTTTGGACCATGATGGTTTGTTGGTGATGTGGAAACCAAGGAACTTGAAACTCTCGACCCCCTCCACTTCAGCGCCGTTGATGTTCTTATAGTCCATGATCAGCTCCTTTGTCTTGCTCACATTGAGGGAGAGGCTTTTGTCCTGGCATCACACTGCCAGGTCTCTGACCTCCTCCCTATAGGCTGTCTCATCGTTGTCGGTGATCAGGCCTACCACTATTGTCTCATCAGATAACTTAAGGGTGGTGTTGGAGGTGTGCTTGGCCACGCAGTCGTGGGTGAACAGGGAGTACAGGAGGGGACTAAGCACGCATCTCTGAGGGGCCCCAGTGTTGAGGATCAGCGTGACAGACAGTGGCGACCCGTCATTCAGGGCAGGTGGGGCAGAGCCCACAGGGGCTTGCATGTTATTTTGGCATTAATCTGTGTCACATTCGTTTGCAAACAATGTAAAACATTTTTTTATATATATATATAAATATATATATATCATTAAGTTAATAAAGCAGCATACAAACATGGTCTCTTTGTTTTTTCTTGAGTAAGGCAGCTCCAAAATGCAGATGTTTAAGCCTAGCTCAGTGCTTTCTGTGGTAGTGGGGCAAGCCAGCAGAAAATATGGAGCGTTGCGTCGTGATTGGCTCAGTGTTCTGTCACTCATGGGCAGGGTAAATTCTACCCCCTTGGGTGCTGCAATAGTTACATTAGAAGTGCACATCCAAGAAGGCTCAAGGTCATTGACCATAGATTAAATTACGTTGAAAACCACATATGTACAGTATATTTGATTTGGACTGATCATGTCAACATCATATTTTCAAAATCTTAGCTAGCAGTCATCATGAATCAAGTCGACAATCTACTGGCAAATCCATTTTAATCCTTGTAATATGAAGATAAAATATAGAAGAGAAAACGTATCGGTGCTCATCAGCCATTGGGCATAAACATTACACAAGTTGGAAATCGCAAATTCAACAACGAGGGGTTTGGAAGGAATCAGTGACCGTGGCTAACTGCAAGCATTGCAAAGCAATCACTAGCCTGCTATTGTGAGGTCCCAAATCTGGGATTAAGGGGCCCTTTTCCAAGTTTAAAATAATCAACATTCAATGTTAGCCATGCTCTCAATGAAGCATTATTTGTGCCCCGCTCAAAACAACTTAACTTGACTTCCCAGTTGTCTTGAACTCACTCACTGAAGTCGGAAATAAACAAGCTGACTGGGGAAAAATATTTTGAACGGTATTCAAACCCGGAATTGTAAATCCGGTCTCTTTCTAGAGCTATGCCCTGAAGATCAATGACGTCATCATGATTCAACCGAGTTCCCAGTTGTTTTGAAAACACCATGAAATCCAGAGAATTCCAGACTTTGACACAATTTGTCCTCAAAGGACCACCTTCCTGTTCAAGTGAGCACACCACAACAAGGTGAGTCCAAAATGTATTGTATGCTGCTGCATAAATGATGTAATATGCCAGGGAGATATGTGTACTGTATCTAAGAAAGTAATACTAAGTGTATGTTGTGTAGTAAGATGTTAGTAGCCCATTTGCCTCACCCTAATAATTTGGTCTATTTACCCCTCTTAATTTTGCCTACTAATCTGACTTGGTGGTGTACCTGTAGCCTATAACCTGTTTTAGAGAAATGTAGTCATTGAAAATTGTGAGAGCTTTCATTGTCTGCTTGTATGCCCCCTTTATTTATCCTATGTTTCTGACTTGGTGTAGTGGGAGAACACTGTAAGAATGGCCTATGTTCTGAATTTTGCCGCTGTACATTTCAAAAGTGCTAAACAACAATTAATGTCTTAATCAAAATTTTGTATTGCCTCTTATCCGAAACCACATTTGTTTAAGCAAGTCCCACATTATGCCATAAATGAGGCTTGTTTCGTGACTCTGCTGATAACCAGGTGTAGCAGTTTAAGATCACCTAACAGTTGTATAGTGCAATTCATGTATTGTTTAGTGTTGTGTAGTGACTTTGCAGGCCTGCCCCACCAAGATTTACATGCTAAAATCGCCACTGGTGACAGATGTGTTGTTGCCTACCCTTAACACCTGGAAGTCCAGGATCCAGTTGCAGAGGGAGGTGTTTAGTCCTAGTTGGTAGGGTGTCTACTGTAACACTTTGCGTAGACTGCTGCTTTTATTTATGTAATGTAGAAATTACTGTTACTGTACTAGATCTCCCATCAAAATGTAGAATTTAAAATATAAAGGTGAAGTTGTATGTCCATTGAAGTTACATAAATTAGGCCTGACTAGGCCTCCTGAGTGGCACAGCGGTCTAAGGCACTGCATTGCGGTGCTGAGGCATCACTACAGCCTCGGATTTGATCCCAGGCTGTGTCACAGCCGCCGGCCGTGACCGGGAGAACCATGAGGTGGCACACAATTGCTCCAGGGTCATCCGGGTTCTGTGAGGGTTTGGCCGACAGGGATGTCCTTGTCTCATTGTGTTCTAGCGACCCCTTGTGGCGGGCCGGGTGCCTGCAAGCTGACTCTGGTCATCAGTTGGACAGTGTTTCCTCATGACATGTTGGTGCGGCTGGCTTCCGGGTAAAGCGAGCAGTGTGTCAAGAAGCAGTGCGGCATGGCAGGGTTGTGTTTAGGAGGACACATGGCTCTCGACCTTCACCTCTCCCGAGTCCATAGGGGAGTTGCAGCGATGAGACAAGACTGTAACTACCAATTGGATACCACGAAATTCTGGGGAAAAAGGGCAAAAACTAGGCCTGACTTGCAGCGGGAGAGTATTTCTACAGTACTGTGTTTCTTTTCAACTCTTATGGAAATGTACATTGAAATTGCTTTGATACTGATACACGGGCAAAACTTTGGTTTTAGAAGTGGAGGGAACAACTTGGTGGGGGGTTTGGGGTCCTCCCATTTTTGGGGTTATCTTAATTAAACATTTCCTGCAATTGACCCATGGTCATTCTAACCGTCTCTATTTAAAACAATAACAAAGTAAGCAAAAATGCCCAGAGTCATCAAGCTAGGTAAGAGATGATAGATTATTTTTCAGTAAGACTGAACTACGTCAATGATAATTCAATAAGCAATGTTGTGTTGCACTTTTATCCCACAGCCTAACAAATGAACAGCACCTACAAATAAAGTACAAAGACATCACTTTTGATTGTCTTTATAAAGACATCCTCTATATCAAATTTCAGCCAGACTGCCCAGCTAGCCCAAACCGCCTGCACGCCCAACCCCTACCAGTCTGGACAAGAAGTCAACCCCCCCCCCAACACAACTTCCTTCCCATTTTATTTTTTGTTGTCTCAAGGGAAAGGTTTGGAAAACAAAAGTTGAATGAGTACACACACACACACACCTACACATTAACACACAGAAACAGTACACCCTCCATATAATTCATATCATGGGCCTAATAGTACTGTAGAGCTATTTTTACTTGCACAGAAAATAGGTGGGTCACCCCGTCCTGCCCCTAGGAGTTCATGGCCCTGTAGCGCCCCAATACACCCCACTCAGCTTTAGGATCTTAGTGAAACATTTCATTATTTCATTATTCATTCATTATTTCATTTCATTATTGGTGTTAGGCCAAGGCCAGAGTGACAACCCCCAGGATGGCAGACCCCCATGACCAGGACCGCGTAGACCCAGCAACTAGGGATTGCCTAAATAAGTATCTCCCCTGACATGGGCATGTTATCATACAGACTCGTACAGTATTCCATATAGGCATCCAGACCTTATGAAAGGTATACCCCCAATACCCTTAATCTTGTAAGAAAACAAATCTAGTGATAACCAACCTTCCAATTAATGGCAATGTATGTCCTAGCTGCTATAAACGCTGGGTTACACAGTTTCTTCTGATAACAGTTCCCAGTAATCAACATTTCGAAGCAAACACAAAAACTGTGAGAAGGGAGAATCTGTCGACATGCTGAGATAAAAGAACATACTCTTTGCCAGAATTCAGACAGTCTTCACAAGATGAAATCATATGCAAACATATGCACCTCCATCAGAATTATACCATTTCCAAGTGCATGTAATTCAGTTTCACTGGCATATAGTATGTTCAATGGATGGTCTTAAACTGCTATAATTTATGTCTGAGATTATATGAACCTGATTGGGCATTCTAGTGAAAAGTGCATTCGGAAAGTATTCAGATTCCCCTTTTTCCACATTTTGTTACGTTACAGCCTTATTCGAAGATTGATTAAATCAATTTACACACAATACTTGATGACAAAGCAAAAACAGGTTTTTAGAAATGTTTGCACATTTATAAAAACTTTTTTTTTAAACATACTATATTTCCGTAAGTATTCAGACCCTTTGCTATGAGACTTGAAATTGAGCTCAGGTGCATCCTGTTTGCCTTTGATCATCCATGAGATTTCTACAACTTGATTGAAATCTACCTGTTGTAAATTCAATTGATTGGACATGATTTGGAAAGGCACATACCTGTCTATATAAGTTCCCACAGTTGACAGTGCATGTCAAAGTAAAAACCAATTCATGAGGTTGAAGGATTTGTCCGTAGAGCTCCGAGACAGGATTGTGTTGATGCACAGATTTGGGGAAGGTTACCAATCAAATTCTGCAGCTTTGAAGATCCCCAAGAGCACAGTGGCCTCCATTATTCTTAAATGGAAGAAGTTTGGAACCACCAAGGCTCTTCCTGGAGCTGGCTGCCCGGCCAAACTAAGCTATCGGGGGAGAATGGCCTTGGTTAGGGAGGTGACCAAGTACCCGATGGTTACTCTGACAGAGCTCCAGAGTCCCTCTGTGGAGATGGTTGTCCTTCCGGAAGGCTCTCGCATCTCTGCAGCACTCCACCAATCAGGCCTTTATGGTAGAGTGGCCAGACGGAAGACACTCTTCAGTAAAAGGAACATGACAGACCATTTGGAGTTTGCCAAAAGACACCTAAAGGACTCTCAGAAACATGATTCTCTGGTTTGATGAAACCAAGAGTCTTTGGCCTGAATGCCAAGCCTCACATCTTTTTATTTATTTTTATTTTTTTACCTTTATTTAACCAGGCAAGTCAGTTAAGAACATATTCTTATTTTCAATGACGGCCTGGGAACAGTGGGTTAACTGCCTGTTCAGGGGCAGAACGACAGATTTGTACCTTGTCAGCTCGGGGGTTTGAGCTCGCAACCTTCCAGTTACTAGTCCAACACTCTAACCACTAGGCTACGAAACTTGGCACCATCCCTACGGTGAAGCATGGTGGTGGTGGCAGCATCCTGCTGTAGGGATGTTTTTCAGTGGCAGGGACTGGGAGACTAGTCAAGATCAAGGGAAAGATTAACAGAGAAAAGTATATAGAGAAATCCTCGATAAAAATCTGCTCCAGAGCGCCCAGGACCTCAAACTGGGGTGAAGGTTCACCTTACAACAGGACAACGGCCATAAGCACACAGCCAAAACAATGTAGGAGTGGCCTGGATAGATAGGTCTATCATAAACTAGAAAGAAGTCTCAAGTTATATTAATCGTATGTACGGGATACACATGGTATACACACCATCCAACGAAATGTTTACTTGCTGGTTCCTTCTCGACAATGCAACAACAATAAGAACATAAGGGAAATGGCCCAGTATGAAATAAACATTTTAGCATAAGTATAATACAGGAAGGGGGGGGGGCAAGTGTTTTAAATTGTGCAGTATTTAGCAATCATAATAAGAGTCCGATAGCAACAGTTGTGATGTGTGTGTGTGTGTGTGTGTGTGTCGCATGAATGTATATACTGTGTGTGTGAGGATGTGTGCATGTCTGTGTGTGTGTGTGTGTGGGGTGTGTGCCTGCGCACTAGCGAGTGAGTGCATGTGTGCTAAGATGCAGGTGGTCAGTTCAGTTCAAGTGTTCAGCAGTCTAATGGCTTGTAGATACTAACAGGCTCCGATACCATCTGCACGACGGTAAGGGAGTGAACAGCCCGTGGCTGTGGTGTGTGTGTGTGTGTGTGTGTGTGTGTGTGTGTGTGTGTGTGTGTGTGTGTGTGTGTGTGTGTGTGTGTGTGTGTGTGTGTGTGTGTGTGTGTGTGTGTGTGTGTGTGTGGGGTTCTTGATGATGCTGTGTGCCTTCCCGAGGCACCGTTTTGAGTAGTGGGAGCACGGTCCCAGTGATGTGCTGGTCCATCTTCACCACTCGCTGGAGGGCCAAACACAGGAAGTGTTTGAAAAAGTCTCCACTTTTTCAGTGGAGGCTTTATTACTGCCACTTTTAATGAGTTTGCTACACATGCGGAGTATAGGGAGCCTTTCATTATGTTCAACATAGGAGGGCCAAACACAGGAAGTAGCTCTTTCAGTAGTTAAGTTGGAATAGGGTCCAGTAGGCTGCTGACTCTACTGCAGTCCCATTGATGTGGATCACGGCATGTTCCCTCCTCTGCTTCCTGAAGTCAACAATCCTTTGTTTAGCTGAATTTGAGGGAGAGGCTGTTGTCCCTGGCAATACAGTGCCAGTTCACCTAACTCCTCCCTATAGGCTGACTCATCGTTGTTGGTTATCAGGCCTGCAACCGTGGTTTCGTTCAGCAAACATGACGATGGTGTTGGTGTCGTGCAAAGCCACTCAAACGTGGGTTAACGGGGAGTACAGCAGAGGGCTGAGGACACATCCCTGGGGGGCCCCTGTTTTTGTGAGAGTCAGTGTGGAGGAGGTGTTGTTGCCAATCTTCACAGCTTGTGGTCTGCCTGGTAAGGAGGTCCAGGGTTTAGTTGTGGAGGGTGGTGTCCAGACCCAGGGCTCTGAGATTGATGTCAAGCTGGTCAACTTACACTTAGAGGACACGGCCAGGGATGTCATCTGGGCAGGCGGCTTTGAGCATTCAATCTTTTGAGAGTTTTCCTAATGGATGGACGATTCATGGGTGAATGAATCTTTGAACATATTCCCATCAGTATTCTCAAAACAATCCTGCAACATTGAATCTGCATTGAAGAGAAGCGGGACTTTACCGCTACCTGTTTATAGCAAGTCGAGTGCTATTGCTACAGGCTGTTGTCCTCTGGGAGCAAAGGATGTTTGCAGGGCATTAGACATGGATATAATTCAAACGTAATTGGTTGGTTGAATAATTTTGGTATGCTATGATGATGGAGGAAGAAGAAGAAATGAATACACACATTATCTGTGTTCTCAAAAAGAATGTGTACATTAGTGAAAAGGCTAAACAAAAAAAGGTGTCTCAAGTAAACAAACTGTCTCGCCTAACTTATGACACCTTCACAAGTACAGTCACTCTCGGTTCATGCTCAGCATAGTATAATCTTCTACTACCTGGTCCTATTCATATCCTTTCCTTGAAAGAGGTGAATGAGTGCATTTGGTACGGCTTGCCGGTATGGTGACGTTAACACATTTAAAATCGTTACTGGCTCCAGTGCAGATGTGAGGAGATAACACGAGTCCGAGGAATGGGGTGGCAGGGTATATCAGGTAAGTGGAAATGAATCTAATGGAAGCTGTGAGAGGCTACACATCAGACCATAGAAGGGTAGGCAGGGAGGCTATATCAGATCATTGAAGTCTATGAATGGAAGAATGCTGGCAGAATCATATCATGATTCCCAGGACAAAGTCTTGAGTCATTCAGTTGAGTTGAAGTCGGGATACAACCGGAGCTCAGACGCCTTGCCATACATCACGCAGCCGTCAACACACTCGGTATCAAATCGCTGAGCCGTTTTCTTGCTGTAACAATTAGTAGCTGTTGTTGCTGTTGGCCTATTTCACAGGGGTGTGTATAGAATTATTGGCAGTATTCATTATTGACCTCTAAAAGTCTAAGCCTTTGGGGGGTGCATGCCTCCCTCAACTTCCATTCATTTGTACCTTCAGACTAGTCCCTTTCCACATTGGTCATATTTGTTTTGTAGGCCAAACCGTTGGGACGCTACTGAGGTTTCCATGAGAAGACAAATTGTCTCATGGTCTGACAAACACCGCTGTAGCTCGGCCACCTTCCACCGCAGATGCGAATGGTTGATATACACTGTAGGCGGATGTGGTGGACTGAGACGCAGCCCATTCAAGATATCTAGCTTAAACTGATGGATTTTGATGGGGTGTTTGTAACTTGCGTGGGTGCGTCAAGAGACTTAAGGATTAGTTGACCATCATAATCAACACGTTTTTAAGTAGTTATCCCATTTAATTTATATTTTTCATAGACAAGCCTGTTTTCAAACTATTGACTTAGATTAGATTAGGGACTGCTTCTCCATCCAACAGTAGTGTGGTAGAAGGCGTCCCCGTAGGGATATACTGTAGCATAGGGGTCGGCAATAGGCAGGTCAGATTCAACACAAGTTGAGTAATGAAAAATAAGAAAAAATGGGGGGGGTGTAAAATCACCAGGAATGCACTGCTGAATCTGGCTGCCTAACCCTGCTGCGGCAGCTGCTAAACTACTGAATCTAGCTGCATACCCCTACTGTAGCAGCTACTAAACTACTGAATCTACCTGCCAACCTCTGCTGTAGCGGCTACTAAACTACTGAATCTAGCTGCCTACCACTGCTGCAGCTGCTAAACTACTGAATCTAGCTGCCTATCCCTGCTGTAGCAGCTGCTAAACTACTGAATCTAGCTGCCTACCCCTGCTGTAGCAGCTGCTAAACTACTGAATCTAGCTGCCTACCCCTGCTGCGGCAGCTGCTAAACTACTGAATCTAGCTGCCTACCCCTGCTGTAGCAGCTACTAAACTACTGAATCTACCTGCCAACCTCTGCTGTAGCGGCTACTAAACTACTGAATCTAGCTGCCTACCCCTGCTGCAGCAGCTGCTAACTACTGAATCTAGCTGCCTACCCCTGCTGCAGCAGCTGCTAAACTACTGAATCTAGCTGCCTACCCCTGCAGCAGCTGCTAAACTACTGAATCTAGCTGCCTACTCCTGCTGTAGAAGCTGCTAAACTACTGAATCTAGCTGCCTACCCCTACTGCAGCAGCTGCTAAACTACTGAATCTAGCTGCCTACCCCTGCTGCAGCTGCTAAACTACTGAATCTAGCTGCCTTCCTACCCCTGCTGCAGCAGCTGCTAAACTACTGAATCTAGCTGCCTTCCTACCCCTGCTGCACCAGCTGCTAAACTACTGAATCTAGCTGCCTTCCTACCCCTGCTGCAGCAGCAGCTAAACTACTGAATATAGCTGCCTACCCCTGCTGTAGAAGCTGCTAAACTACTGAATCTAGCTGCCTACCCCTGCTGTAGCAGCTGCTAAACTACTGCATCTAGCTGCCTACCCCTGCTGTAGCAGCTGCTAGTGAATCTAGCTGCCTACCCCTGCTGCAGCAGCTGCTAAACTACTGAATCTAGCTGCCTACCCCTGCTACAGCAGCTGCTAAACTACTGAATCTAGGTGCCTACCCCTGCTGTAGCAGCTACTAAACTACTGAATCTAGCTGCTAAACTACTGAATCTAGCTGCCTACCCCTGCTGCAGCAGCTGCTAAACTACTGAATCTAGCTGCCTACCCCTGCTGTAGCAGCTACTAAATTACTGAATCTACCTGCCAACCCCTGCTGCAGCTGCTAAACTACTGAATCTAGCTGCCTACCCCTGCTGTAGCAGCTGCTAAACTACTGCATCTAGCTGCCCACCCCTTCTGCGGCAGCTGCTAAACTACTGAATCTAGCTGCCTACCCCTGCTGTAGCAGCTACTAAACTACTGAATCTACCTGCCAACCTCTGCTGTAGCGGCTACTAAACTACTGAATCTAGCTGCCTACCACTGCTGCAGCTGCTAAACTACTGAATCTAGCTGCCTATCCCTGCTGTAGCAGCTGCTAAACTACTGAATCTAGCTGCCTACCCCTGCTGTAGCAGCTGCTAAACTACTGAATCTAGCTGCCTACCCCTGCTGCAGCAGCTGCTAAACTACTGAATCTAGCTGCCTACCCCTGCTACAGCAGCTGCTAAACTACTGAATCTAGGTGCCTACCCCTGCTGTAGCAGCTACTAAACTACTGAATCTAGCTGCTAAACTACTGAATCTAGCTGCCTACCCCTGCTGCAGCAGCTGCTAAACTACTGAATCTAGCTGCCTACCCCTGCTGTAGCAGCTACTAAATTACTGAATCTACCTGCCAACCCCTGCTGCAGCTGCTAAACTACTGAATCTAGCTGCCTACCCCTGCTGTAGCAGCTGCTAAACTACTGCATCTAGCTGCCCACCCCTTCTGCGGCAGCTGCTAAACTACTGAATCTAGCTGCCTACCCCTGCTGTAGCAGCTACTAAACTACTGAATCTACCTGCCAACCTCTGCTGTAGCGGCTACTAAACTACTGAATCTAGCTGCCTACCACTGCTGCAGCTGCTAAACTACTGAATCTAGCTGCCTATCCCTGCTGTAGCAGCTGCTAAACTACTGAATCTAGCTGCCTACCCCTGCTGTAGCAGCTGCTAAACTACTGAATCTAGCTGCCTACCCCTGCTGTAGCAGCTGTTAGTGAATCTAGCTGCCTACCCCTGCTGCAGCAGCTGCTAAACTACTGAATCTAGCTGCCTACCCCTGCTGCAGCAGCTGCTAAACTACTGAATCTAGCTGCCTACCCCTGCTGCAGCAGCTGCTAAACTACTGAATCTAGCTGCCTACCCCTGCTGTAGAAGCTGCTAAACTACTGAATTTAGCTGCCTACCTCTGCTGTAGCAGCTGCTAAACTACTGAATCTAGCTGCCTACCCCTGCTGCAGCAGCTGCTAAACTACTGAATCTAGCTGCCTACCCCTGCTGTAGAAGCTGCTAAACTACTGAATTTAGCTGCCTACCTCTGCTGTAGCAGCTGCTAAACTACTGCATCTAGCTGCCTACCCCTGCTGCAGCAGCTGCTAAACTACTGAATCTAGCTGCCTACCCCTGCTGCAGCAGCTGCTAAACTACTGAATCTAGCTGCCTACCCCTGCTGTAGCAGCTACTAAATTACTGAATCTAGCTGCCAACCCCTGCTGCAGCTGCTAAACTACTGAATCTAGCTGCCTACCCCCTGCTGTAGCAGCTGCTAAACTACTGAATCTAGCTGCCTACCCCTGCTGCAGCTGCTGCAAAACTACTGAATCTAACTGCCTGCCTACCCCTGCTGTAGGAGCTGCTAAACTACTGAACCTAGCTGCCTACCCCGCTGCAGCAGCTGCTAAACTACTGAATCTAGCTGCCTACTCCTGCTGTAGAAGCTGCTAAACTACTGAATCTAGCTGCCTACCCCTGCTGCAGCAGCTGCTAAACTACTGAATCTAGCTGCCTACCCCTGCTGCAGCTGCTAAACTACTGAATCTAGCTGCCTTCCTACCCCTGCTGCAGCAGCTGCTAAACTACTGAATCTAGCTGCCTTCCTACCCCTGCTGCACCAGCTGCTAAACTACTGAATCTAGCTGCCTACCCCTGCTGCAGCAGCAGCTAAACTACTGAATATAGCTGCCTACCCCTGCTGTAGAAGCTGCTAAACTACTAAATTTAGCTGCCTACCCCTGCTGTAGCAGCTGCTAAACTACTGCATCTAGCTGCCTACCCCTGCTGTAGCAGCTGCTAGTGAATCTAGCTGCCTACCCCTGCTGCAGCAGCTGCTAAACTACTGAATCTAGCTGCCTACCCCTGCTGCAGCAGCAGCTAAACTACTGAATATAGCTGCCTACCCCTGCTGTAGAAGCTGCTAAACTACTGAATCTAGCTGCCTACCCCTGCTACAGCAGCTGCTAAACTACTGAATCTAGCTGCCTACCCCTGCTGTAGCAGCTACTAAACTACTGAATCTAGCTGCTAAACTACTGAATCTAGCTGCCTACCCCTGCTGCAGCAGCTGCTAAACTACTGAATCGAGCTGCCTACCGCTGCTGTAGCAGCTACTAAATTACTGAATCTACCTGCCAACCCCTGCTGCAGCTGCTAAACGACTGAATCTAGCTGCCTACCCCTGCTGTAGCAGCTGATAAACTACTGAATCTAGCTGCCTACCCCTGCTGCAGCTGCTGCTAAACTACTGAATCTAGCTGCCTGCCTACCCCTGCTGTAGGAGCTGCTAAACTACTGAACCTAGCTGCCTACCCTGCTACAGCAGCTGCTAAACTACTGAATCTAGCTGCCTACTCCTGCTGTAGAAGCTGCTAAACTACTGAATCTAGCTGCCTACCCCTGCTGCAGCAGCTGCTAAACTACTGAATCTAGCTGCCTACCCCTGCTGCAGCTGCTAAACTACTGAATCTAGCTGCCTTCCTACCCCTGCTGCAGCAGCTGCTAAACTACTGAATCTAGCTGCCTTCCTACCCCTGCTGCACCAGCTGCTAAACTACTGAATCTAGCTGCCTACTGCCCAGCAGCAGCTAAACTACTGAATATAGCTGCCTACCCCTGCTGTAGAAGCTGCTAAACTACTGAATTTAGCTGCCTACCCCTGCTGTAGCAGCTGCTAAACTACTGCATCTAGCTGCCTACCCCTGCTGTAGCAGCTGCTAGTGAATCTAGCTGCCTACCCCTGCTGCAGCAGCTGCTAAACTACTGAATCTAGCTGCCTACCCCTGCTGCAGCTGCTGCTAAACTACTGAATCTAGCTGCCTACCCCTGCTGTAGCAGCTGCTAGTGAATGTAGTTGCCTACCTCTGCTGCAGCAGCTGCTAAACTACTGAATCTAGCTGCCTTCCCCTGCTGTAGTAGGTGCTAAACTACTGAATCGAGCTGCCTACCCCTGCTGTAGCAGCTACTAAATTACTGAATCTACCTGCCAACCCCTGCTGCAGCTGCTAAACTACTGAATCTAGCTGCCTACCCCTGCTGTAGCAGCTGCTAAACTACTGAATCTAGCTGCCTACCCCTGCTGCAGCTGCTGCTAAACTACTGAATCTAGCTGCCTACCCCTGCTGTAGCAGCTGCTAGTGAATGTAGTTGCCTACCTCTGCTGCAGCAGCTGCTAAACTACTGAATCTAGCTGCCTACCCCTGCTGTAGCAGCTGCTAAACTACTGAATCGAGCTGCCTTCCCCTGCTGTAGTAGGTGCTAAACTAGTGAATCTAGCTGCCTACCCCTGCTGCAGCAGCTGCTAAACTACTGAATCTAGCTGCCTATCCCTGCTGCAGCAGCTGGTAAACTACTGAATCTAGCTGCCTACCCCTGCTGTAGCAGCTACTAAACTACTGAATCTAGCTGCCTATCCCTGCTGCAGCAGCTGGTAAACTACTGAATGTAGCTGCCTACCTCTGCTGCAGCAGCTGCTAAACTACTGAATCTAGCTGCCTACCCCTGCTGTAGCAGCTACTAAATTACTGAATCTAGCTGCTAAACTACTGAATCTAGCTGCCTACCCCTGCTGTAGCAGCTGCTAAACTACTGAATCTAGCTGCCTACCCCTGCTGCAGCTGCTGCTAAACTACTGAATCTAGCTGCCTGCCTAACCCTGCTGTAGCAGCTGCTAAACTACTGAACCTAGCTGCCTACCCCTGCTGCAGCAGCTGCTAAACTACTGAATCTAGCTGCCTACTCCTGCTGCAGCAGCTGCTAAACTAGTGAATCTAGCTGCCTACTCCTGCTGCAGCAGCTGCTAAACTAGTGAATCTAGCTGCCTACCCCTGCTGTAGCAGCTGCTAAACTAGTGAATCTAGCTGCCCACCCCTGCTGCAGCAGCTGCTAAACTACTGAATCTAGTTGCCTTCCTACCCCTGCTGTAGCAGCTGCTAAACTACTGAATCTAGCTGCCTACCCCTGCTGTAGAAGCTGCTAAACCACTGAATCTAGCTGCCAACTCCTGCTGCAGCTGCTAAACTAGTGAATCTAGCTGCCTACCCTTGCTGCAGCAGCTGCTAAACTAGTGAATCTAGCTGCCTACCCCTGCTGCAGCAGCTGTTAAACTACTGAATCTATCTAGCAGCCTACCCCTGCTGCAGCAGCTGCTAAACTAGTGAATCTAGCTGCCTACCCCTGCTGCAGCAGCTGTTAGTGAATCTACCTGCCTACCCCTGCTGTAGCAGCTGCTAAACTAGTGAATCTAGCTGCCTACCCCTGCTGCAGCAGCTGTTAAACTACTGAATCTAGCTGCCTACCCCTGCTGCAGCAGCTGTTAAACTACTGAATCTAGCTGCCTACTCCTGCTGCAGCTGCTAAACAACTACTTCTTCAACTCTGCCTTTCTATCTTGTCACCCAGCCAGGCAGAGTGAGTCATCCCAGACTCTATCACCACAGAGAACCAGGTTAGGAAGTAATGACTCAGCAATACTATGAGTAAGTTTGCAAGTATGCGCTTAAAAAATATATAGATTTAAAGAACCAAACAGCACACTATTGGGATAGGTGAACAAAGACATGGCAGTCAGCCTTTTCTTGACCTAAGTGACCTTCTGAAAAGCGTAAAAGGAAAAAGCAAGAAACAGATGCAGTCCATTATCAACGTGTTATCATGTTACACAGGATCATCTTGGTCTCGAGTTTTACAGTCTTCAAGTAGTCTTACAACAGTCTACCATTCCAGAGCAAATCCTGGTCATATAGCTCCCTCTGGCGGTGACAGGTTAACCATAGAAACGATACAAAATCAAACCAGAGTCCGTAGCAGATGGCCCAAGTAGAAAAGGTCGATTGGAGCTCATGGACCACCCCTCCAGAGCATTTGACAATAGCAGGAAACACAAAATTATATTTGAGACATATTGAATGTATTTATTGAAAAGGACTGAAATTCCAGTTTAACAACTGTACAGTGTAGCTACACAGTTCTAAGTGACATTTTTATTTATTTATTTATTTTTAACCTTAAAACAGCAGAGATATGCAAAACAGTTATTCAGTACTCTTGAGCAAAACAAAATGGGGTCCAGGATCAAAGGTTCCTACAGTAGAAAATACTTACAGTAAACACACCTGACTTGACAATACAATAACCCAGTCTGCGTCTGAAATGGCACCCTATCCCCTATAGTAAATCATTGTTTTACCAGGGCCCATAAGGGTCTGGTCAAAAGTAGTGCACTATACCTGGAATAGGGTGCCATTTCAGACGCACACTCGGTGTCCATATGGAGCTCAACATGTATGAGTGAAACACCGTTTTAATACTGTGTTGTATAATAATAACGCAAACCAAATCGGAGGCCAATGCATAGGAGACCATGATTGATCTCAGTCGGACCTCACTGTGCAGTGTTCGCTACGCAATTCATAGTCTCATCCTCAGCCTTCATGTGAGCATTGGACTGAAATCAATGTGCTTAAAGAAAAACATCTGAAATTCTGTTTTATTGTAGAACTCTTATCAGTGTTAAAATACATGTAAATAACTGAAAAATGTGTTTTTAATTATAAAACACTTATCCGAGTTTAAAATAACTGAAAAGGTTTTTGCCGCTTAATTATCAGCTGCTGTTGCTACGTGCATGAACAGGTGACCATGACTTGCTCTAGACACAGACCAACTGTGATACAGTATATTGGAGTTGGCTATACATCACAAACAGATCTGAGACCAGGCTTTACTCAACACTTAAGCCGGGAAATGCGCTCGTGTGAATGATGTGAAGATACTGTACAGGGTTCCCAGTGTGGTGTGTTCCAAAAGACAGCATCATACTGGCACATAGACCAGTGACATTTGTGCCCATGCATTATCTAACACATAACGTTACCGTACATAGACACACACAGGATTATTTCAAGGTGGGGCTTGTCACTGGCGCACTGTACAGCCGTTGTACTCTACACAGCTCCCTCCATTGTATTTCACAAGTCATTTTTTTCTTTCAAGAAATCAGGGTGGTCTTGACGTTTTGTGTTGGTGGGAGATTGTGCCATTGTTTCTGCGGTGGGGGTTGTGTTTTGGTCAGGTCACGTCTCAACCTTGGTCCTGGGAGGGTGGACAGTCTTCACCACCTTAGCGCTGCTCTTCACATCACGCTCTATGATCTCTGAGAGCAGGGTGTCTTTGGATCCGTGCTTCTTCTGGAAAACGCACAACAAACACACAGATTATCAGTGCTGGGAGATGAATCAACTGCCTGGGGTAATAACATCGAGTATTGTACTTTAGACATGTAGCGCTGTCATTCAAAGGAAAGAAAGCGATCCACTATGCGCTTGCAAAGTATAACTTTTATTCATTTCTTTAAAAACAAAATCCTGCCTCACAGCCTTTGTCAGAGGTAGTACGTGTGGCACTGACCTGAGCGGGGGTGGAGCTGGAACCTGGGATGTCTGCTGTTCGTGTCACAGGTAATGGGGGCACAAGATCTGTCCGGGCGCTGTGGAGTGGGTAGAGGGATGTGTTAGATCTTGGAAGACATACACAGGATCAAACTTGAATCACACGATACAGTGCCTATTATTTATAACGCGTACCGTCACCCCCACTATCGTGTCTAAAGGTGCTGAACAATACAGGAAATAACCATCAGCACAATAAATAAACGAGGGTCGAGCCCGAGATTCAATTCGAGGCGCGTTGCGGCACGCTAGACATTTTTGAAAAGGTCACTTCCAATTGGACAGTCATTTGCAGTGTTTACCGCGAATGCGACCTCCACGAACGTTGGCAATTGCCTTTCAAAGGCGCATTATCGGCAGCCCTCAATAACGCGCTTCGGATTGAATCCCACCCGAGATGCATTTCTAAGTAAGACTCTGCACAGTGAAAAACCATACGATCTGGCCTGAGACCAGTTTAGACTCACTTGACCTCCGAGAGCACGGATCGCTCCCCTTCGGAGCACTGGGAGCGCCGGTACTGACGGAAGCTCCGGGGAGAATGAGAGTGCCGGATTTTTATTGGGTCTCCTTGGGTTCTGGAAGGAACGGGATGAAC
Organism: Oncorhynchus gorbuscha; assembly: GCF_021184085.1. Taxonomy (NCBI): domain Eukaryota; kingdom Metazoa; phylum Chordata; class Actinopteri; order Salmoniformes; family Salmonidae; genus Oncorhynchus; species Oncorhynchus gorbuscha. The sequence goes on along the minus strand of NC_060183.1, from coordinate 39,707,907 downwards.
ATAAAATCATTCCCTTCATCTCATGTGTTGGACAGTAGGCCTACCTCTTATTCAGCCTTAGGGATATAAGGCCTCTCTCGACTGAATCCATCAACTTCAGAGGCGGTGAGATAGAGGTCTGTCTGGAGCACAATGCATCTCTACAGGGTGGACGACGATGAAGCAACGATTCAATAATTCAGACATGAGCCGAGCTTTGGATCTCTTCTTTTCTTATCCAAGTGCAGATCAAGACACCCTACCCCCAACATATCGACTCCGCGTGATCAATTCTGTGATTTGTCCTTTAGGCCATTTTTTTCCCATCATAATCTATCTAATGATGAAGGGAAGAGCAGTTACTCACTCCACTTTCTTGTACGGGATCTCCTTCAGCTGATCCTCTGTGAGGTCTGGCGCTGGGTCCACCAGCTCCTTCCTAGAGGGACGAGACCACCAAGGGCACGTTATATCTCTCTTCCCATAACCCTAGAGACAATGCTGTGTCAACAGCCTTTTTGAAGACTGTGCAAGTACACCTTTTTTTCAATAGTATACACTTTATATAAATAGTTCATGAATGCTTAGTCAAGTTACTACAGTGTCACACGTTTCACTTTCCACAACGCACGATGAAAAGGCCCGTTGCTAAAAGACTACTGTTGAATCTCATAACCGGAGTCATGGGACTTACTGGATGTGTTTCCACAGTTGTTCCTTAGCCTGCACGTCTGGACTCCGCCTGGAGGACGTCACAGAATTACAGGGGTTAACAGTTGAAGGGTTATTTCTAAAGACCATCTGACAGGGAGGTTGTATTGAAATGAATGGACATTATTCTCTGTGTCTTGGAATTGAGGCGGTACCCAATAATGTTGTATCTAAGCGCTTAAATCATTTCCCCAGGTTGGGTCTGAGGTGGGGGTCTCTGGAGCAGGGAGGACAGGGAAGGAGGGTTTGTGTGTGTGTGTGTGTGCTTCAAAAAATATATATTTTAGGTTTATTTAACTAGGCAAGTCAGTTAAGAACAAATTCTTATTTTCAATGACTGCCTAGGAATGGTGGGTTAACTGCCTTGTTCAGGGGCAAAACGACAGATTTTTACCTTGTCAGCTCGGGGATTCGATCTTACAACCTTTCGGTTACTAGTCCAGCGCTCTAACCACTAGGCTACCCTGCCGCCCTATGTGTGTGTGGTGTAGTCGGCGTAACTTACGACCGAGAGCGGTGTCGTGAGCGGCGGTGGTTTGGGTCGTTCTGAGACCTCTCCTTCTGACGGCGGAGCACAGCTTCCCACTGAGGGCCAGAGTCCACCATCTCATTCTCTTGACGAGACCTGGAAGATAAATTATAATACAATCATAATCAATACCAGTTATATGAGTTATTATACAGTAGAACCAATACAAAACAAGCATATCTACACGATAGACCTGAAGATGCACTGAAACCTCATTCCATCTGCACAGGCAAACACAGAGGTGACAGTACGGCTGCAACTTGCAACTACTATGACACATGATCCATCTAACACTACCCTTAGGGACCTCGCCAACCGATACATGACATACATCCCCGTTTTCACTGTCACAACAGGTTTCCATGAAATATACTCTTTCATTTTCTTCCTAGTTCGTTTTGCTGCGTCACGCGCTCAGATATTTAGACTGAGGTGTGTCGTATGACCCGGCTAGGGGGCCCATTGTGGGCCTACAATATGATATAGCTGTTCAATAAGATATGGTATCATTCAGACAACAATGGCAGCCTGATAATATGCTTTATCTCTTCCATTTACAACGTCCACGACAGACACGGGCTTAGGAAAATAGTTGTACATGGTGGAATTGCTCCCAACATATGAGGGTGAAGTAGTAGTAGTTTACTATAGAGCTTTGCATATGTAATGTCTACTTGTAGGAAGCACAGTGACATCACTCACCGGTTCCTCTTTTTACGATGGTCCCGGGTGGAGTTCTCAGACTCGCTGCCACTACTGGTGTTGCCGCGGGAACGTGACCTGCAGGTGGGAGGGGTGAATAAAACGGGGTTCAAAGGTTGACGAGGAGAGAGGGAGAGAGAGAATGAGACGGAATGTTGTTTGTGCGTGACCTTTTCAGGGAGAGAGGACAAAAGTGCGTGGGAGAGGGGGATGAGTGGGAGGGGTTGACGCTTACTTTTACAGGAATGACTCCAGGACTAATGTAACTACTGTACTGACAAACGGGAACCACACAATGAGTAAACCATTGCCTGTGTACAACTGGGATGGTGGACATCAAAATACAGCACGTCAACGACCACGTGGGCCGTTCACTGGGTTTCCACTCATCGAGTCAATGTGTACGTAAAGATGTGGCCCTTTTTATTAGTTAAAGACAGGACAGAGGTTGAGAATTTTAAGAATGTACTATTTTAGTTCGGTACGTTAACTCTACCTTCTCCTCTGCTGTTTGCTCTGCTGCTGGGGAGCTGTTGGATCACTGGCCTGGCCTTTCCTGAGGGACCAGATCACAGAAGTGTCACGATCATGTTATATTATTGTCACTGTCATGTTTTTACTATAAGACATCGGAGAAATGTCACTTGTCATGTTACAAAATACTATTAAAAAGGGAGGTGTTATGAGTTTAAAATGTTTTAACAATCATAAACATTCAGAGAGCATCTATCCAACCATGCTTTATGCTAATCATCAGTATCCATTTTATTCAAAGAGACGACTCCATCGCACCCTCGGGGCAACCTGATTCACTGTTTCTACCCAGAAACTCGGCATCTCTGCCGCACAACAGACAGACCAGACTAACCTTTATGAATCATCATATTACATTTGATTTGATTACTACAATGGCCTAGTACAAACATACTACTACACCATTTCAGTAGCTTCCATACAGTATTGTCGCATTTACAAGGAAATTTAAACAATGTCTTCACAATATTTTTGTGTAATGAACTGCTCGTATAGGAACAATTTTAAGAGCTACAGCAGGGTTAAAATGTTACGTTATACACATACACACAATATTGTGCATAACGCAATCGGACAGTTCCACATGACACCACTAGAAGGCAACATTACCCCATAGATGTAGCAAAGATTTTTATAACTAACCCAAGATGGACCACAGTCTCATTTCCAATGGGAACAAATTAGTCATAGTGGGCAGAGCCATGCACAAGCTAGTGAGATCCTATTGGCGCGTTCTAGCAAATATTTGCATGTTTCGGTTTGGGAACACCAACTCTGTGCACTGCACGTGTGCAATGCCTAAATTCGCCTTTGCACTCCTTCTAAATAACACACTTTTTTTCAAACTTTACCCTATAATTTTAAGGACAGAAAACTGTATTCAGATCAAATGTTTCATCAATGAGAACATTTGCAGAATGTCGGCCAAAATCAATCTCGTTCCATCTTCTCCCATTGCTAGCCACTAGGCTTCCTCTCACTACCATATTTGGGTAAGACATGCCCATCAAGCCAATCATCTTGTGGGAGGTGCTTCAGGAAGCATGGGGTGAAATCTCTTCAGATTACCTCAACAAATTGACAACTAGAATGCCAAAGGTCTTGCAAGGCTATAATTGTTGGAAATGGAGGATTCTTTGACGAAGGCGAAGTTTGAATTTGACAATTATTATTTCAATTAGAAATCGTTATTTATAAACTTGTCAATGTCTTGACTGTATTTCCTATTCCTTTGCAACTCCATTTCATGTATGCTTTCATGGAAAACAAGGACATTTCTAAGTGACCCCAAACTTTTGAATGGTAGTGTATATTTAAAAAAAAAGTTTTAAAAAGATTGAATTTGACCTTTACTATAGCCCATAGAAACACATTGAATAGGCGCAGTGGTCTAAAGCACTGCATCGCAGTGCTAGCTGTGCCACTAGAGATTCGGGGTTCGAGTCTAGCCTCTGTCGCCGCAACCGGGAGACGGCCGCGACCGGGAGACTCATGGGGCGGCGCACCATTGGCCCAGTGTCGTCCGAGTTATAGGGTGGGTTTGGCCGGCAGGGATGTCCTTATCCCATCGCGCACTAGGGACTCCTGTGGTGACACGGTCGCCAGGTGTACGGTGTTTCCTCCGATGCATTGGTGCGGCTGGCTTCCGGGTTAAGTGGGCATTGTGGCAAGAAGCAGTGCGGCTTGGTTGGGTTGTGTTTCGGGGGACGCACGGCTCTCAACCTTTGCCTCTCCCGAGTCTGCACGGGAGTTGCATCAATGAGACAAGACTGTAAATACCAATTGCACACCACGAAATTGGGGGTAAAAAAAGGATGTTTAAAAATTAAACACAAAAAAATATTATAATAAAACAAAATGAACAAAATATTAAAATAAAAAATATTAAACATATATGCATTTAATAACATTCATCAATTATTTTTTTAAAGCCATTAAAAGACAAAAGGAACATAATGAATAAGGTTTTGAAGGAAAGGTTTTCGGGATTTTTCAAATGAATGACTTTTTTTGATGTCTCATGGTCTGACAATCACCGCTGTAGCTTCCAAAGGCAGATGCGGAAGGACGTCATAGGAGGATGCGGTGGATTGAGACGCAGCCCATGCAAAAAATATCTCTCTAGCTTAAACTGAGATTTTTAAAATTAATGTTACTTAGATCTTAGTCTAATCGAGGTGTAGACAATAGACCGCCGCTTATTCGAGTGTTTGAACTTGCAACGCGGTTGCATGGGATTTGTCGGATTATAAATTTGGGTGGTTTCGTTGCATCCAATGGCTTACAGAAGGAGCCATTTGTGGATTTGACAGCGCGAACACAGTTTCACCTCCAACACTGGCAAAACAGCATTGTGAACATTTTACTGATAGAATCTAGCCCTAGGTGAAGGGGACACCTGGACAATTTATGGACAGGTCATACCAGTGTCAGCTAAGGTATTGGGAGGAGAGTTGAGATAGGTTGACAGGTGAAAAGGACAACGGTGAGGAGTACACACCTGCGTCTGTTCTGGGACGTCTCGTTCTCGCTGCCTCCTGACGGGGTGCGTCCACGTGCCGTGGGGAATTTAGGCGACTTTGTTCGCTCGTTGGCCGTGTTGTACAGTCCACTGGGGAGAAAAACAAGGCAGCTAGCTGTCAATCCTACTGAACATACATTGAGCCGTATGATGAAACTAACTTGTGGTCTGTTGCCAAACAAAACGACCTACACAGTACAGTCTTTAGTGTGAATGAAGACATCCTACCTATGTAAACAACAATAACATTCTTGTCCACCTAGCCACAGATGTGCCAGGATGATGACGACATAGCCTCAGAGGATAAAGCTAAATGCCGAGGGTAGCAGGTCGCAACACTGGCTGCTGCTAAGTGACCCCAGGCTTACACACACACACACACACACACACACACACACACACACACACACACACACACACACACACACACACACACACACACACACACACACACACACACACACACACACACACACACACACACACACACACACATCTTGTCTGCATTCATTAGCTTCAGATAAGGCCCCTCCGACACACAGTTACGTAAGCATGCATGCTGGAACAAACGCACGCATACACACAGACACACAGCCCGTACCAAGGGAGCACAAATCAATATGTAGATTCAATCATGTTGAAACCAGCTTATTGAAATGCAAATGGCCCTAGATAATACTTCATTGTAATAGCCTGGTCCCAGATCTGCTTGTGCCGTCTTGCCAACTGCTATGGTCATTGTTTGGCCCATGACAATGACTATAGAGTTTGGCAAGACCGCAGGGAACCGATCTGGGACCAGGTTATACTGTGAACTGGAGGAGATATATACACTGCTCAAAAAAATTAAGGGAACACTAAAATAACACATCAGCCCATGCAAAAATCTGAATGAATGAAATATTCTTATTAAATACTTTTTTCTTTACATCGTTGAATGTGCTGACAACAAAATCACGCAAAAATTATCAATGGAAATCAAATTTATCAACCCATGGAGGTCTGGATTTAGAAACACTCAAAATTAAAGTGGAAAACCACACTACAGGCTGATCCAACTTTGATGTAATGTCCTTAAAACAAGTCAAAATGAGGCTCAGTAGAGTGTATGACCTCCCTACAATGCCTGGACATGCTCCTGATGAGGTGGCGGATGGTCTCCTGAGGGATCTTCTCCCAAACCTGGACTATAGCATCCGCCAACTCCTGGACAGTCTGTGGTGCAACCTATGTTGGTGGATGGAGCGAGACATGATGTCCCAGATGTGCTCAATTGGATTCAGGTCTGGGGAACGGGCGGGCCAGTCCATAGCATCAATGCCTTCCTCTTGCAGGAACTGCTGACACACTCCAGCCACATGAGGTCTAGCATTGTCTTGCATTAGGAGGAACCCAGGGCCAACCGCACCAGCATATGGTCTCACAAGGGGTCTGAGAATCTCGGTACCTAATGGCAGTCGGGCTACCTCTGGCGAGCACATGGAGGGCTGTGCGGCCCCCCAAAGAAATGCCACCCCACACCATGACTGACCCACCGCCAAACCGGTCATGCTGGAGGATGTTGCAGGCAGCAGAACGTTCTCCACGGTGTCTCCAGACTCTGTCACGTGCTCAGTGTGAACCTGCTTTCATCTGTGAAGAGCACAGGGCGCCAGTGGTGGATTTGCCAATCTTGGTGTTCTCTGGCAAATGCCAAACGTCCTGCACGGTTTTGGGCTGTAGGCACAACCCCCACCTGTGGACGTCGGGCCCTCATTACCACCCCCATGGAGTCTGTTTCTGACCGTTTGAGCAGACACATGCACATTTATGGCCTGCTGGAGGTCATTTTGCAGGGCTCTGGCAGTGCCCCTCATGCTCCTCCTTGCACAAAGGCGGAGGTAGCGGTCCTGCTGCTGGGTTGTTGCCCTCCTACGGCCTCCTCCACGTCTCCTGATGTACTGGCCTGTCTCCTGGTAGCGCCTCCATGCTCTGGACACTACGTAGACAGACACAGCAAACCTTCTTGCCACAGCTCGCATTGATGTGCCATCCTGGATGAGCTGCACTACCTGAGCCACTTGTGTGGGTTGTAGACTCTGCCATGCTACCACTAGAGTGAAAGCACCGCCAACATTCAAAAGTGACCAAAAGATCAGCCAGGAAGCATAGGAACTGAGAAGTGGTCTGTGGTCACCACCTGCAGAACCACTCCTTTATTGGGGGTGTCTTGCTAATTGCCTATAATTTCCACCTGTTGTCTATTCCATTTGCACAACAGCATGTGAAATTTATTGTCAATCAGTGTTGCTGGACAGTTTGATTTCACAGAAGTGTGATTGATTTGGAGTTACATTATGTTGTTTAAGTGTTCCTTGAAATGCTTCTTACGAAGCCACTCCTTCGTTGCCCGGGTGGTGTGTTTGGGATTATTGTCATGCTGAAAGACCCAGCCACGTTTCATCATACCCTTGCTGATGGAAGGAGGTTTTCAATCAAAATCTCATGATACATGGCCCCATTCATTCTTTCCTTTACACGGATCAGTCGTCCTGGTCCCTTTGCATAAAAACAGCCCCAAAGCATGATGTTTACACCCCCATGCTTCACAGTAGGTATGGTGTTCTTTGGATGCAACTCAGCATTCTTTGTCCTCCAAACACGACGAGTTGAGTTTTTACCAAAAAGTTATATTTTGGTTTCATCTGACCATATGACGCTCTCCCAATCTTCTTCTGGATCATCCAAATGCTCTCCAGCAAACTTCAGACGGACCTGGACATGTACTGGCTTAAGCAGTCTGTCACGGCAGGATTTGAGTCCCTGGCGGCATAGTGTGTTACTGATGGTAGGCTTTGTTACTTTGGTTCCAGCTCTCTGCAGGTCATTCACTAGGTCTCCCCGTGTGGTTCTGGGATTTTTGCTCACCGTTCTTGTGATCATTTTGACTCCACGGGGTGTGATCTTGAGTGGAGCCCCAGATCGAGGGAGATTATCAGTGGTCTTGTATGTCTTCCATTTCCTAATAATTGCTCCCACAGTTGATTTCTTCAAACCAAGCTGCTTACCTATTGCAGATTCAGTCTTCCCAGCCTGGTGCAGGTCTACAATTTTGTTTCTGGTGTCCTTTGACAGCTCTTTGGTCTTGGCCATAGTGGAGTTTGGAGTGTGACTGTTTGAGGTTGTGGACAGGTGTATTTTAAACTGATAACAAGTTCAAACAGGTGCCATTAATACAGGTACGAGTGAAGGACAGAGGAGCCTCTTAATGACGAAGTTACAGGTCTGTGAGAGCCAGAAATCTTGCTTGTTTGTAGGTGACCAAATACTTATTTTCCACCATAATTTGCAAGTAAATTCATTAAAAATCCTACAATGTGATTTTCTGGAATTTTTTTTTCTCATTTTGTCTGTCATATTTGAAGTGTACCTGTGATGAAAATTACAGGCCTCTCTCATCTTTTAAGTGGGAGAACTTGCACAATTGATGGCTGACTAAATACTTTTTTGCCCCACTGTATGTATGTATGTATGTATGTATGTCTATATATATATATATATATATATATACACACACAGTATATACACAGTATATGAAAAATGAGTCTCGTCACTGGGCTCTCACACACTTCTTCCAGTAGTGCATTTCATGAATCAGTTGGTGTGTACTATGTTAAGCCTCCTTCACTACTGAAGGGCTTTGTTCTGTTCTGCCGTTGTTGTCAACGGAGGAGGTGTGTGTGTACATGCTTAATCCACTAAATATAAATAATGTACGTAACACAGACTGTATTAGGGAGGATTAGTCTATAAGACAACAGTGTAATTGAAACATATTAGACCAGACCGATCCATCACAGAGCAGGGGCTCCAATCAGACAGTACTGTACCTTTGTGGGGCGTTCTCATCCCACGGTGCATTGGGCTTCCCTCGCTGTTCCTCTGGACCACCATTTTCCGCCTTGGTCACTTTGGCGCTAAAGATAAACGAACGGGTCAACAAAGTATTTTTTCTGGGCTAAGCATTTTTATGAAGAGCTGTCACTTTACACTGGAGAAACATTCTCAATCCCCCACCTCAACTTCTCTTTCCATCTCTGTTTTATATCCCTTTCTCCAGTTGGTCCAAACTTACTGCCTCTCTCGTTCGTACACTATTTTCTACATGTCTTGCTCGTGCCTGATACCTCTTCACAGAAGGCAGTGCTGTCATCTTAGCCGTTCCTTCTTTTTCCGAATTCTCCGTCTTTGTGTTTGACCGATTCCCATTGTTCAGTCCTATAAGGAGAAGAGATGTTCAGTAAGATTGAAACATGAACCAAATTGCCTCTCTCTTTCCATTGTTTCAATACGAGAACAATCTCCGTCCGTAACTACGTGTGGCATGGTAGCCTTCCTACGAAGGGCTCAGATTCATTGAATTATACACAGTTTTGTCTATTTCTGAGCCCTGCAAGTTGTAATTATAGAGAATTCAAACACTGAATGTGTCAGAGAGATTACTCTTCCACTGCACACAGTGAAAACAACAATGCTAAGTCAAGCACGCTATGCCAACATACTGTGCGTCTGTCTGTGTGAACTGCTGAAGTGAATATAATATAATTTAGCTAATTGAAGCCCTGTGTTGTTCCCGATGGGGGAACAGGAGGAGGAAGTGAATATAAACTTACTGGGACTGAGACTCAACTAAGCTGCTTTACACCCGACATAAGAGGAACTGTCATTAGGAACCTGAGATGTTCTACTGTGTGTCAGTAGAGAGGAGGGGAAATGTTTTTGTGGCTATAAATGATGTGTGGCATTAGTTACCATTGATACGTCACCCTTGTCGTAGTGACATTGTGCTTGGTAGGTGTTGTGCAGTGTGTCTGTAGATGATGTGTATGCTCAAGGTATGCTGCATATCCAGCTGACCTGTGGTCGGTGGTGGTCTCTTGGGGTAGGTCTTGCTGCGGGTCCTGACCACCTGCAGGTCTGGCCGGGGCAGACTGATAGACGGATCCCTGCCCATCTGCATAGCTGTCTTACCACTGTAGGGAAAGAGAGAGAGACACACACACACAGTTGTTTAGTCCATCTAGTCTTTTCATGGTTTTAGGGGAAGATGTTCCTGGCCTGTCAAGTTATGTGAGACAGAGATGATCTGGTCTTGGCCTTTTCATATGTCAAACCCTTTTGTCAGGCACACTGTTACACAGTCTGATGCAGCAACGAGGTGTTGAAAAGCAACATGAGCATAGAAAACCCAGCCACGGTTGTGACTGAAGTGACCTTAAACCTAGCAGAGGTCAGTAGTAGATCATGTAATAAATATGCAACTGGTGTACAGAGTGGCAGTCGTCTCTGAGTAGATACAGGAAGTAGACAACCGAATGCAGACAAAGGAGAGATGGATGTTGTGTGATCTCTGAATTATTCAGGTCTTCAACTTGTCTGTGGTGTCACACACACAGTCTCTCTCTGTCTGTTGAACACTGTATCCCCCTTTAGCTCCTCTACTAAAACAGTCTCCATTATTCATGAGGTTGTGGATTCTAGAATGAATGCACGCTGGGAGAAGTTCTCTAGGATTTACCTACACCCCGCTTTGCCAAACAAAAATGTGTGGAGTTCCATTTTACAGATTATAGAAATGCATTATATTCTATACAGTTTCTATAATACTTTTCAAACAGAGCTAACTACATTTGAAGGGAATAAAGAGTCGAGGTTCTCTCACCTGTACCGATGTTTAGATCCCAGGGAACCAAATTTGGATAGTTTTCTTGTAAGTGTGTTGGAATCATTTTCTGGCATTCTAGAAAAAGCATACGACAGCAATGAGGGAGCAGGCCTAGATGTAGAATTTAAAAGTACTCTACTTCCACTAAAGTCTCATTATGGTGTGCACATTTCTACAGTACATTAATCCACAGGTAACACATTTGTCTTTAAAAAAAAATTAATTTAGAATGTGACTAACCCATGTTAAATAGGATAAAATGCTCAGGTTGAAAGGAAAATAAACAAAATTGCATCTTTCACAAAGGTGACCGGCGACGCGTGTTTGAATTCTGAATCCACTTTGTACTTTTTATACATTTAAAGGAAGAGAAGCGATCTCAATTGCTGCTACACACACACACACACACACACACACACACACACACACACACACACACACACACACACACACACACACACACACACACACACACACACACACACACACACACACACACACACACACACACACACACACACACACACACACACACACACACACACACACACACATAAAAGAAGCAGTTATCTTGTTCTGATCATTGCATTAATGACATAATGGCTGCTCAAACGCCACTAAGAGCTTTCGGGCTTCATTAAAATTCAAAACTTTCGAGTCAGAGAGAGTGAGTGTATCTGGTACTAGTGGTACATTACTCCATTACCGTATAGATGTAAAGTAAAAGGCCATTATAAAAGCCTCTTGTAGTCTCTCACCCAGCCATGTGTTTATTAACACCACCATCACCAGTGCGCTCTCTCAAAACCAACACCGCTTTAATACACCACTACCACTATGGCCTCGCTCACAGGGCTCCGTAACACTTCAGATAACTCAAGTCGCTGTTGAAAAACACTTTAGATGGAAGGTGTTAGATGGAGAAAAAGGACTGAAGGTAGGTGGATGTAGTCAGTACATCCAACCAGAAGCTAAAATGAAAAATGTACCTCTTCCCATTGTTTTTCTCACTCTTTCTTCAGGTGTCTATAAAGGGCTTGTATAATATATCCACTCATTAAAAATGCAGCAGATACATGCCAATTCTCATCTGATGGTTTATGCCCACTTCGCCCACCTTCGTGTCATAGTCCCATCACAGCATAACACATTCTCTCCCAACCCCTCCACCCTTCTCTCCCCCAGAGGACTATATACTGGGGGGGCCCCCTCCCCTCCTGTCAACCTGTCAGCTCCAGGTCTGTCTGTGCCATAGGGACCCAGCAGACTGCAGGGTTCACACGCGGATTAAACAGCGTAAATCCAGAGCCTCACGCGCCTTGCTGCCTCTCCTGCTCTTTAGGGCACAGTCCGTGTAAGTCTGCTCTCATTAGGCCAACGCACACACACAAGGGACCGCACTGAGCTGTGCTGCCAGACATAGGCCTTGTTCACTTTGATTAAGGACTGAGAGACTCTGGGATCTTCATGTTAAGAGGTATGTGATAGTGTTTCTACCTGAGGGGATAACAGCGAAGGGCTTTTGTTGGAATTAGTGTGGGTGATCGTGTTGTAGATAAAAGGGACTATTTTTCCACTGAAGCATAAATAGTTTGGGGTTTTACCTGTGGAAGGTGGTCGAAGTTTCTAACTGAAAAGTTACAATAGTGTTGGTACAGTATACCATAGTATTTGCCCTGGACTGTGTGTGCGTTTTGTAGTTTTTTTACCTAAAGAAAGTGTGGTGTTCTACGCAGCACTTCCACAGATGTTTACAGGCCGTCTTATTGGGTGCCTCGAAGAAGAACGACGTCTCTGTACACTGCAAATAAACAACAACATCATCTCGTATACAAACAAATAATACAAATCACATTCGTCAGCTAAACCAAGAAGATGTATATCATAACAAGAGCCCTTTAATCTTTAATTCCGAAAACAACAATTGTGGTGGTGGTGGTGGAAAGGACTCATATCAAATGTACCATTTAAATGTGTTTTATCTAAGTGTTTATGTAAATGAACAGGTAGTGTGTAATCTCTCAACCACGATGGGAAGTCTGTTGGGTCATTAGGCAAATGGATATCACTGTCGAGAGAGGACAACTTGCACTCTCTAGACTCCCTTACAGCTAGTCTCAGAGAGGAGGTAGCTACTGTAAGCCCATAGGTCTCCTATATTCAAATAAAGCTCCGTTCTGAGCTGCTCTGATATTATCAATAACGGGGTTATCATGGGTCTCTGCTCCAAGGCCTCTCTATTCATGGCTTAGTGAGACTCTCAGGTTGAATAAAGGAAACCATATCATTCAGCAAGACTCAATGAGTCTATCTCAACGGAGAGAAGAGGAAAGTGGTTCTGCTTTAGTGATATCTGACGGGGTAGGCCACACCACTTCAGTTTTTCCATCACTTTGAAAATGATCAAAATGATCATTATCCTCCCCAAAAATGTACACTTTCTCATTTGCACCCGTGAAGTGAACATCAGTGAAGGTGGGAGAGACGAGGCTGAACTGTCATGTTTCTTTAATTCCTCTCCTTACATCCTCCTAATGTTTATGTCAAAATGTCTCAAGATCAAACACACAGTGGATCTTTCAAGGTTTCACATGGGAGTACTGCAGATACTCCTGGGAACATTGTCCGTTTTATACCTCATAATAAGGTCTGATATGGGGGATATTTTTTTACAACTAGGCTTTCCACACCTGTGATATCCAAACAAATTGGTTTTGATTCATTCAGTAATTACGAGTTAGCTCGTGTGAATGCTCTCGCATTATTGAGTTTATGAAACATGCCAAAATGACGAATCACAAAACAAAGAATCGAAGAAGAATCACAAAACAAAGCCACGGTAGAAATACAGTCCAATAACTCCACAAAACATTCCTCATGCGGATAATTACTGAAAGATAACTGGTAACTTACATCTTTTCCAACAACTCGAAGCTCAAATTGTGTTTCCTTGAAATGCACTTTAGTTATCCTTGGCCTGAAACGATAAATGTAATCAAACAAATGAAGTGCACAAAATATTCAGGGTTTAACAAGGGTTCTTCTAAGATCCTCAAAGTTCTTTGAAGAACCTTACGTGTTCTTGGCGCTGAAACTTGCCCCCAAGAGGAGGTGGGGTTCATCCGAGAAACCTCCTCAACTAAAACATTTTGATTTGAATTTGAAAGGACATCAGGTGCAGGCAATGTTTTTTTTTTTAAGTAAAGGTCTCCTCAATTTAAGGTAAGGTTTGTCCCGAATATGATCTAAATAGATGGTATCATCCGAAAACAATATCTATCTTTTTGATATTTGTGCACATCTTTCTAAAAACAGAAAATGGAAACAATTCAATGGATATCAATCAACAGAGAGAATAATATGTAGGCTATAAGAATATGTAGAAGGCTAGCTGGATTGGTTGCAGATGACGACTGAACTGCTCAAATTTTCGTATCTGTAGTTATACAGACGAAGAGGCATATAAAAGTATGTCAATTGGTGTTTTGCAGATCACATGTACCATCCTCCTCCCTTCAATGAAAATCATCTGTATCATTACTATTTTTGGGATTCAGACTTCACCCTCCCCACACCTCTGATGAATATAACAGGAAACATGTTAGATCACCATGCACTGCAAAATCATTCCAGCTATTGATACAACATCAACACGCCAGAGGATATAGAGGATATAGCCATTGGACTTGAGGCTCTGCTGGGAGTTTGTCATATCAGGATTTTTTTTAAATAACTTAAAATATTGTGTTATTGTTATGCGTATTATTAATAATAATATGGGGGGGTAGTTCAAACATTTACCCCAAAAGTTTTTTGAGGATCCAACAAAAAGGTTTTGTCGAAGAACTTCTAGGGGTATCCCCACAGTTTCAATTTGAAGAACCCTTAAGCCCTCCAGGATCCTTTATTTCTTTCTTTTTAGTGTGTATTCACGGTTATGATCGCAAATTAAAGTGGATGATTCTCATTAAATACTGCCACAACACAATACCTACCAGAAATACTTCCCAACTTGTGTTTTGTTTTTGTAAACAACGACTCCAATAGGGGTCAGCCCCAAGAAGTATTCAGACTGATTCTCTCCCTGCAAAACACCACAATAACAGGTATTATACCAAACACAATTTACATAATAACTGCCAACCAGAAATAACACAGTAAGGATACTAAAGTATGTGTCAAAGGGAGAAAAAAAGTCCTCTCAAGTAAACAGAACCAAACGTTAGGCTGCCATGAGAGAAATGGTAAGGAACATGATCAAGGTGATTTGTGATAAACAACACAACACAACTCTAACAAGCATCTCAGTCTTCTCCACAGTCAGCGAGTCCAGCTCCGACTTACGAATACAGGGTGAAGGTCGACTCCATACATGTCCAGTGTTTTAGCTGTTCCTAAATAATTGGCTTCAGCCTCGGAGGGAACCTGACCCCTGAAACACAGAGATGTTATCTTGTTAGCGAAGCATCAGGAAAGGCTTTTACAGTCCATGGAAAAGCCCATAGAATGTAGTGTTATCCAGTGTGTATCTACAAGTATACATCTACAAGTACACATAGTGTAATATTATCTAGTGTACAATGACAAGTAGTGTACAATAGAGACTACATAATTGGTCAAGTTGTTTTTATCTATTCCAAAGCTAAGGGTTTAGAAACAGCCATGTAACAAATGTAACATGAAAAATGAATGTAAAGTTGATATATATTGCATTGTAATTCACTCCCGGTGGATTGATTGGCGAGTTGTTTAACCGCCAGGAATCCCGCAGTTTAATAAACTGTGAAGCTATCATGATGATCAGCCTGACCTTGGGCAACAACAGAGGTCATTATAGGGAGTGTATTAGAGTTACTGTGGTGTGATTGTCCTCGCGGACAGGTACAAGACAATGGGTTCACTCTGAAGACGGTTCACTCTGAATGGGTTCACTCTGAAGAGGTGCCCATGAGGTCGCCAAGGCAGAGAGCTCCTGTACATTTAGTAAATATAAATGTGAACTTTTTTTCCCCTTACTCTTCCAAATCTCTGTTTTCATCACATAAACATGGTCTTCAATGTCCTGTTACGGGACTTTGATGTTAAATCTGTTTGTTTGCCTTGGCTAGCTAGCTAGCTGGATGGCTAATGTTGCCGTTTCAAGAATGCTGCAGCAGCAGCAGCAGCAGCAGCAGCAGCAGCAGCGCGCCATCTTTTTGTTTTGTGTCCCACGCCGGTTGGAAGGTGGAGACTGCGATGTCAGAGAGGAAGAGGGAACTGTTCCTGACCACCGCTGATGTGTGGGGGATTTTCTGGTGCTTTAATGCAGCCAAAGCATCACCCAGGTGGGTGCTACTCACCGTCTGCGGCGGAGGATCAGCTACAAAGGAGCGGTTACGATGGAGGAACTGGGAGCGTTGGACAAAGCGATGGGCTCTGATGAAGAGCTCCTGGCTTGTCTGACAGACTGACAGGCTGACTTTCTCCCTGGCTGTACTGTACCATCTGCGCCCTCCACTCAAGCCATATGGACTTTTCCCAAACTGCCTCAACTCCATTCGCTTTCCATCTTTACTTTGATGTTCATCGATGATGTATTTTGTTAAGAGGACCACAATGGAAATACGTTTCTAAACCTGTTTGTGTTATCCTATTTTTTAAACACTGAGTGTACAATACATTAGGAACACCTGATCTTTCCATGACAGACTGACCAGGTAAAAGTTACTGTATGATCCTTTCTTGACATCACTTGTGAAATCCATCAGTCTAGATGAAGGGGAGGAGACGGGTTGAAGACGTATTTTTAAGCCTCGAGACAATTGCGACATGGATTGTGTGTGTGTGTGTGTGTGTGTGTGTGTGTGCCATTCAGAGGGTGAATGGGCAAGACAAAATATTTAAGAGCCTTTGAATGGGGTGTGGTAGCAGGTGCCAGGCGCACGGGTTTGAGTGTGTCAAGAACTGCAACGCTGCTGGGGTTTTTCACGCTCACAGTTTCCCATGTGTGTCAAGAATGGTCCACCAACCAAAGGACATCCAGTCAACTTGACACAACTATGGGAAGCATGGGCCAGCACACCTTGTAGAGTCCATGGCCCAATGAATCAAGGTGGTGCAACACAATAATATTGATGTTTTGTACACTCAGTGTATCTACAGTTGAAGTCAGAAGTTTACATACACCTTAGCCAACTACATTTAAACTCAGTTTTTCACAATTCCTGACATTTAATCCTAGTAAGAATTCCCTGTCTTAGGTCAGTTACAATCACCACTTTATTGTAAGAATGAGAAATGTCAGAATAATAGTAGAGCATGATTTATTTCAGCTTTCATTTCTTTAATCACATTCCCAGTGGGTCAGATGTTTACATACACTCAATTAGTATTCGGTAGCATTGCCTTTTAAATAGTTTAACTTGGGTCAAATGATTTGGGTAGCCTTCCACAAGCTTCCCTTCCCAGAGAGCTGCAAAACCTG
This sequence comes from Oncorhynchus gorbuscha, assembly GCF_021184085.1. Lineage (NCBI taxonomy): Eukaryota > Metazoa > Chordata > Actinopteri > Salmoniformes > Salmonidae > Oncorhynchus > Oncorhynchus gorbuscha. The sequence continues at coordinate 39,690,764 of NC_060183.1, read as the reverse complement.
GACCCGTACAAATCAGCTGGGCTTGACAATCTGGACCCTCTATTTCTGAAACTATCCACCGCCATTGTCGCAACCCCTATTACCATCCTGTTCAACCTCTCTTTCATAATGTCTGAGATTCCCAAGGATTGGAAAGCTGCCGCAGTCATCCCACTCGAATCCCAACGTACCTTCTCCACTGTGCAATCTGGTTTCCGAGCCGGTCACGGGTGCACCTCAGCCACGCTCAAGGTACTAAACGATATCATAACCGCCATCGATAAAAGACAGTACTGTGCAGCCGTCTTCATCGACCTTGCAAAGACTTTCGACTCTGTCAATCACCATATTCTTATCGGCAGACTCAGTAGCCTCGGTTTTTCTGATGACTGCCTTGCCTGGTTCACCAACTACTTTGCAGACAGAGTTCAGTGTGTCAAATCGGAGGGCATGCTGTCCGGTCCTCTGGCTGTCTCTATGGGGGTGCCACAGGGTTCAATTCTCGGGCCGACTCTTTTCTCTGTATATATCAATGATGTTGCTCTTGCTGCAGGCGATTCCCTGATCCACCTCTACGCAGATGACACCATTCTGTATACTTCCGGCCCGTCCTTGGACACTGTGCTATATAACCTCCAAACGAGCCTCAATGCCATACAACTGCTCAATGCCATCCAACTGCTCTTAAACGCTAGTAAAATACATGCTTTTCAACCATTCGCTGCCTGCACCCGCACGCCCGACTAGCATCACCACCCTGGATGGTTCCGACCTTGAAAATGTGGACATCTACAAATACCTAGGTGTCTGGTTAGACTGTAAACTCTCCTTCCAGACTGACATTAAGCATCTCCAATACCAAATTAAATCTAAAATTGGCTTCCTATATCGCAACAAAGCATCCTTCACTCATGCTGCCAAACACCCTCGTAAAACTGACCATGCTACCGATCCTCGACTTCGGTGATGTCATCTATAAAATTGCCTCCAACACTCTACTCAACAAACTGGATGCAGTCTATCACAGTGCCATCCATTTTGTCACCAAAGCCCCATACACTACTCCCCATTGCGACCTGTATGCCCTCGTTGGTTGGCCCTCGCTTCATACTCGTCACCAAACCCACTGGCTACAGGTTATCGACAAGTCTCTGCTAAGTGAAGCCCAACTTTAGCTCACTGGTCACCATAGTAGCACGCGCTCCAGCAGGTATATATCACTGGTCACCCCCAAAGCCAATTCCTCCTTTGGTCGTCTTTCCTTCCAGTTCTCTGCTGCCAATGACTGGAACGAACTGCAAAAATCTCTGAAGCTGGAGACTCATACCTCCCTCACTAGCTTTAAGCACCAGCTGTCAGAGCAGCTCACAGATCACTGCACCTGTACATAGCCCATCTGTAAACAGTCCATCTGTCTACCTCATCCCCATACTGTATTTATTTATTTTGCTCCGGTGCACCCCAGTATCTCTACTTGCACATTCATCTTCTGCACATCTACCATTCCAGTGTTTAATTGGTATATTGTAATTACTTTGCCACCATGGCCTATTTATTGCCTTAACTCCCCTATCTTACCTCATTTGCACTCACTGTATATATACTTTTTGTTTCTTTTGTTCTACTGTATCATTGACTATGTTTTGTTTATTCCATGTGTAACTCTACGCTGTTGTATGTGTCAAATTGCTATGCTTTATCTTGGCCAGGTCGCAGTTGCAAATGAGAACTTGTTCTCAACTAGCCTACCTGGTTAATTAAAGGTGGGGAAAAAATTCTAATAAAATAAAATAAATTCAAAGGAACTAAAAATGTAACATCACATACTTTCTCTCCTCCTCATCTAATCAGGAATGGTTTTCCATGTTCCTGAAATTCCATGTGAGATAATGTTCAACTAAGTTGTGGTCTGGGTTACGTATCTTCCATTACTGATTAACTACAATCTCGTAGAGAAAGGGTCGTGTTTGAAAACCAAAAGCATGCAGTCAAGGAAACCACAGCTATGGAGCAACTCCCTGTGGTTTTACGGTATGTTTATCGAGGGTGAAACATGTCCCAACAACCAACTAAGTCTACCAAATATCCATGAATGTGGATGAAGGGTGATGGAATTCCTAGGTCAATAAGGTGTTAGTGTATGTATCATGAAGCCCACAGTCTAAGCTCTGGACTAGAAGCAGGGTGTCTGCAGTGTAAACTTGGACTATAGGCAGTGTGTCTGCAGTGTAAACTCTGGACTATAAGCAGTGTGTCTTCAGTGTAAACTCTGGACTATAAGCAGTGTGTCTGCAGTGTAAACTCTGGACTATAAGCAGGGTGTCTGCAGTGTAAACTCTGGACTATAAGCAGGGTGTCTGCAGTGTAAACTCTGGACTATAATCAGGGTGTCTGCAGTGTAAACTCTGGACTATAAGCAGTGTGTCTGCAGTGTAAACTCTGGACTATAAGCAGTGTGTCTGCAGTGTAAACTCTACACAGTATCCCGTGCTCTACATCTCCCCTCTTATGTTGTGTTTGGAGTGGTGCAGCCCCTCCCTTCCCTCCTCTCCTCTCTGCTCTCCCCTCTCTGCAACGTATCATTGATCTTCTGATCACACACATTAGCAACACAAAGACTCAGGCTCATACAGCCTGTTCAAGCATGACCCCTAGAGCTCCTCACACCCCTCCTTCTCCTCCCCCTCTACCTCTTCTCATTCCCTAACCTGAAGACACAATGTCACCCGGGATTCCTTACGAGTCCATTATGGATTCTGTTCACATGTTCTTTATAGGTGGCCAGGGCTGGGGACTCGGTTGAGATGTTTGCTGGTATAAATACAGCGAGTGGCGAATGGCATTGGAACTGGGGGAGTTATTTACGGACGCTCTGGGGTGGGCGGGGGGAGACAGGCGGGGACGGGTCTGCCAGGCTGTGTGTGGGTGCTGTTGGTGTGTGTGGTTAGCCCTATGTCTCTCCACCTGGCCTGTCTGTTGCCTGTGGGACAAATGGGACCGGGACCGGGATCGCCTGGTATGACGAGGCAGGAATAGGAAGTGGAAGAGTGTCAGAGAGCAGCAGATATATGACAGGGGGTGTGCTGCTGGGTTCTTGGTGCTGACTATATAGCAGATCACAGCGAGGATGACATCCACAGGCTCTGGAGAGAACTAGGGCAGATTCTCAGCCCGCCATGTCTATCTCTCTGACTCTACTTCTCCCTTACCCTCTCTCCCACTCTTTATCTGAGTCCAGCACCCTTTGTCTCTCTCTTCCGCCTTCTGCCTCCTCTCTATCCCCACTCAGATCTCATATCACTCTCTCTCTATTTCTGTCTCTCTGCATATAACTCTGCCCTTTCTCCTGCTCCTTCTGTATCCCTTTTCATCCCTCTGCTTCAGCTCTGTCCCTTCTTGTTTTCATATTTCAGTGTCTTTATGTCTCTCTCTCTTCCTGAGTGCCACTCACTCTGTCTATACATTTCTCTCTCTTCCTCCCCCCTGCAACTCCTCTGTTCTCACAACCGCTCTCTATGTCTATCTGTATCTTCTCCCACCTCTTCTCTCTCTCTCTTTCACTCTCTTCCTCTCTGCCTAACCCCTACCTCTCTTTTGTCCCCCTACCCCAGTCTTTCTCTGACCAGTCAGTCAGTCAGATA